>NW_025920195.1:0-49586 GCF_902686445.1 Sciurus carolinensis | reverse complement strand
TCTTAGTCCAAAAAATGAAGGGGGAGACATAAAAATATTACACCTAAAGTTATATGACAGAGGTATAGTTTAAAAAAAAAGCATGTTATTGGCCCCAAAACAGACATAAAGACAAACAGAACAGAATAGAAGACACAGAAACAAACCTAAGTATATACAGTTAACTCGTATTATAAAAAGTTGTCAGACATACACGCTAGAGAAAGATAGACTGTTCATCACATGGTGTTGGGTAAACTGGAAATCAATGTATAGTAGAGTAAAACTAAACTCGTATCCCTCAACTGGCATAAAGCTCAAACCATTGTAAATCAACAACCTCAATATTGGACCAGAGATACTTTGCATAGTACAACACATTTTAGGCCAAATTGCCCACCATTTCAGTTTAAGAACTGACTCCCTTGACAAGATTACTAAAGCTCAAGAAGTAAAATCGAGAATCAATAAATGGAATGGCATCAAAGTAAAAATGTTCCACAGCAAGTAAAACAAGAATGTGAATCAAGAATACCTACAGAATGGGAGAAATCTTTGCCACCTGCACTTCAGATAGAACATTAAAATCTAAGATACATATCAAACTCATAAACTTAACACACACACACAAACACACACAATAATTCAAACACTAATTGAGCAAAGAAACTTAGGAGACACTTGAAGGAAGAAATACATATTGTCAACAAATATTTGAAAGCAATTTCAATATCTCAAGCATTTAAGGAAATGCAAATTAAAATTACAAAGAGATTCCTTCCAACTCCAGTCAGAATGGCAATTATCAAGAATACAAGTAATAATAAATGTTAGTGAGAATGTGGTGGAAAATTTTTACTCATACATTGCTGGTGGTACTGCAAATTGGTGCAAGTACTCTGGAAAGCAGCATGGAGATTCTGCAGAAAACTTGGAATGGAGTGACCATTTGACTCAGCTGTCCCACTCATCAGTATACAGCCAAATGATTTAAAATCAGTATGCTACAGTAATGCAGTCACTTGAATTCTTAAAGGAGCTCACTCTTCAAAAACTTAGCTAAGGAACCATAATAGGTGCTCTTCTACAGATGAATGAATAAAGAAAACATAGTATAGATACACAATAGAATATTACTCTGTCATTAAGAAGATTGAAATTATGACATTTACCAGTAAATGAGTGGAATTAGAGATTATCATGACAAGTGAAATAAGTCAGACTCAAAAAACCAAAGGTCATATATTCTCTCATATGTAGATTATAACACACAATAAGAGGTGGGAAGGGAATAAAAACTTTACTGGATTAGACAAAGGGGAATGAAGTTAAGGGAATGGCATGGGAATAGAAAAGACAGTCAAATAAATTGGACATAACATTCCTATATTCATCTATGAATTCATGAACAGTGAAATTCCATATAATGTACAACCACAAAAATGGGATCCCAATTATAAAAAGTTATATTCCATGCATGTACAATATCTCAAAATATACTCTGCAGTCACATATGTCAAAAAAGAGTAAATAAAAAAGGAGGAACGGGACTTGGTATATTGGGAAGAAAAGAAAAAGGGAAACTCAGGAAAGATATAGCATATTTTTATACTGGATAAATGTTTGAATATGTAACAATAAATCCCATGATAATGTAAAACTATAATGTGATAAAAATATGGAAAGAATTTAAAAAATGGCTAGTGGCATATGTTGCTAGTCATCAAATCATCCCTAGGTTAAATCCACACTATCAAAAAATAAACTTTATACATTAATAAGTAAACTAATATTTTACATACTACTTGGTGTTTTTGTTTATGTAATTCACTGCATAAACAGATTTAAGTACAAATTTACATGGTTATGTCAACAGATGAGAAAAACCTTTTGACAATATCCAGCACCCATTCATGTTTAAACTTCTAGAAATAATGATAGAAAGAAATTTCTTCAGCATTGTAAAAACTCTGTTTGAGAAAGCCAATACCAACTTCATATTGAATGGAGAAAAATAAAACATTTTCTCTTAAAACAAGAATAAAACAAGGAAATAAACTCTCACCCCTCCTATTCAACTTGAAATTCAAGCCAGAGCAGTCAGGCTAGAGAAGAAATCTAATGGCATGCATATAGGAAAAAAGAAGTCCACTTATCTCTCTTTGCTGATAATATACACCTTTATGTAGAAGATTAAAAATGGTATTAGCACATTTCTAGCTGATAAACAAATTTACTAAAGGAGCTATATATAAGAACAACATACATAAATCAATAGCTTTCCTATATTGCAAGAAAAAAAGTGCTGCTAATGAAATTGGGGAAAATATCTCAATCACAGTGCTCTAAAAAATACTTAGGATAAAAAAAATCTAACCTGGGAGGTGAAAGACATCAACAATGAAAACTACAGAGCCCTGTAGGGAGAAAAATGAGAAGAACATATCTGTTGGAAATAGTACCCATGTTCTTGAATAAACAGAACTAATATTATAAAAACTTTTATTCTACCTAGAGCAGTAAACAGATTCAATACAATCCTGACAAAAGTATCAGTGGCATTCTCCACAACACACACTGACAAAAATTAGTTCTAAAATTTACTTGGACAAATAAGTGACAAAGAAGAGCCAAAGAAACTCTGAAATTTAAAAAAAAGTGATGCTGAAACCATCACAATAACAGATATCCATTTAGATTGTAGAGTTTTTTTTATAAAAACAGCATTCTTTTGTCACCAAAACACACCTTAAGACCAATAAAATATACAACACAGAAAAATCCACATAGATAGAGTAACCTGATATGTGATAAAAGTGCCCAAATACAGGGTGGAGAAAAATAAAACTTTTAAGCAAATGGTGCTCAGAAAACTAGAATCATATGTAGAAAAAAGGAACTCATCCCTATCTCTCACATTGCACCAAAGCCAACTCCACTGAATCAAGGACTTAGAAATTTAAGTAGAAGCTCTATAACTGCTTAAAGATACTGCAGGCCCAACACTCCAATAGCTGATGCTATTGACAAAAGCATCAACTTCCTAAACAAGACTTTGAAAGCACAAGAAGTAAAATGAAAAATCAATAAGTGGGATGAAATCAAATTTGAATACTTCTGTACAACAAGGGAAATAAGAAAGTGAATAGAGAGTCTAAAATGTGATAAAATATTTTCCATCTGCTCCTCAGACATGAAATTAATATACAGAATATAAAAAGAACTTAAAAAAAGAACCTCTCCAATTAATAAATGGTCAAAAACTCTAATCAGGCATTCTTCAAAATAAGAAAAAGAAATAGCCAACATATATATGAAAACATGTCCAACATGTTTAGCAATCAGTGAAATGCAAATCAAAACTCCATGGAGAATAAATTCAATTATTATTGTGCCCTTGCTCTTTTTCTATACTTCAACAAAATTTTTAAATTCAAAAGTGAATCAATGAAGATTTTTATCTCACTCCACTTACAAAGGCATTTATCAAGAATAATGTGGATATCCACATATCAGACAGAACATTTGGGGGGAGAAAGGAAGAATAAAAATTACTGAATTAGAGAAAGGAGGATTAAGGGAAATGAGGTGGATGGGAATAGGACAGACAATAGAATTAAAGAGACTTTTTTTATCATGTTTCTATATGAATACATGATCCATGTAACTCCACATCATGTATAGCACAAGAATGGAAAGTTACACTCCATGTGTTATAATATGTCAAACACACATTACTGTCATGTATATCTAAAAAGAATATTAAAACATAACAAAATAAATAATATGGGGGAAGTGTCCACTTATGCAGTGTTTGTTGGGTGGCATATAAGTATAATCATTCTGGAAAACTGTATTACTATCCCTTTCAAAACTTGGAATGGGAGCAATATCTGATCCAGGTGTCCTACTCTTCAATATATATATGTAAAGATAAAAAATCAGCCTACTATAGAAACAGCCATATCAACTTTTATAGCAACACAATTCACAATAATCAAATTACAGAACCAGCACACATACCGATCAATAGACTAATGGATAAAGATAATATTGTTGTACATATGAAATGGAGTTTTATTAAGTCACACAGAAGAATAAAATGATGGCATTTTGTGTAAAATTGATGAAACTGGAGAACATAATTCTGTGTGAAATAAGTCACATGCAGAAAGTCAATAGTCAAATATTTCCCCTCATATGTGAGTGCCAAATAAAATAATAAAAAAGGAGGAATCCTATAAAAATAGAAGAACCATCTGTTGAGTAGAGGAAGGGGTTGTATGGAAGGAGGAAGGAAAAATTTGAGATGAAAAGTAGAATAAAACAAACCAAACTCTCTTATGTACACATATGAATAAAGTACAGTGAATTTCAATTTTCAGTGTATCTATATGATGATTTAAAAAATCTACAAATGAGGTCTTCCTTGGGTCGCAGGGAGCAGCTGCCCCTGAGAACCCTGCCACAGATTCCCGGAGGTGTATTCTATGGGTGCCTTTGCTGCTCATGCCCATGCCACACACTGGGGGTCTTTTACCCTGCTGCTCCTGCTGTAGGCATTGCTACCACAGTCCAGAGGTATTCTCTCAGGGCAGACCTTCCCCTGATGCCACTGCCACAGGTGATATTGCTGCTCCTGTTGCTGTCATGGTTGTCATCACCCACAAGTCTGCTGCCCTCGATGCTGCCTGGGATCCCAGGTTGCCATGTTCACTGCTGGCACCACTGCTTCTACCACTGACAGCACTGCCATTAAAGCCACTGAAAATTGCTGGAGGCCACCTGAAGGTCTCCACTCTGGGTGCTGTTGCAGCTGCAGCTACAGTTGACCCCACTGCCATTGCTATCTCATTTCCCCCACCTGCTGCCATCACCACTGACATCTATAACTGCTGCTGAACCCCTGTTTGCTGCCACCATCTCCTGCTACTATCACTTTCACATTTGCCCAGAAGTCCACTGCCAGGGAGATATCAGGGTTGGTTGCACATGGTCATATCCATTTTGAGACTCTGGCCAGAGTCTCAAAGGAGGAAGGAAAAATTATTTGGGGTGCCAGAGTGTTTTGGTGCCACAGCCATAAGTGTTGCAGTTGCCCCTGTCTGGGGACACTGGCCAGGAAGTAGAGATTCAATGTTGGGGTGCCTATAGTTTTGGCTACAACTGGGGTATTCCTTCTGGAAATGCAGGTTGTTGCCATCTAGTTACTCTCTCTCAGAATTACTCATCCCTGGTGGTCTATTTCCAAATTCCAGTGGCATTGTGATCTTGATATTGCAATGTGGCCAAATCCAGAATATTTCTATTGCCTGAGAAGCCTCTATGACCTGTGCAATCTTTGAAAATTGTGTAGAATCTAGGACTTAGTACCCATTTTGTCCTGAGTATAATTAATGATCTATTAGACTTTGTAAAATGAGTAGCACCTATGTCCTGTGTAGGACCTAACAGTTGTGTAGCTTCTGTTGCTCACATATCTTCTAACCTTAATAGAATATGTTAACAGGGTAACATGTATGATTATTGAAAACTCTGACTTTCAAGACTCAAAACTTGAATATACTCTATGACCTGAAGTGTCTCTATTGACTGTGTGGCTTCTATAACCTACATAAACTTTATGACCTGAGTAGCCTCTTAATCTCTTAAGCCACTGTAGGCTGTATCTCCTTTATATTTTGAATAGGATAAATAACCTGAGAATTCTCTGTGACCTGCATAGCTTTAAAATTCTGAGGAAACTAAATGACCTCAATATCATTTCTGACCTCTGTAGCCACTATAATTTTTATATTCTTCATGGCCTAAATAGTCTGTATATAATGCATTGTCTCTAAACTTGAATGTCCTATATCATATGAATAGCCAGTATCACCTTCATAACATTTATTCTCTGAGTATAGGTAAAATGCTCTACAAAGTGTGTATGGTTTTAATAAACCAAATGACCTTAGTATCCCCTATGCTCTGCCTAGCCTTCATGACATGCACATCCTGTATTATCTGAATAGGTTGTATGAACTGGTATTGTTTTAGTCAGTTTTTGCTGCTTCAATTTAAATATTCTGACCTGAACAATTTTAGAGTTAGAATAGTTTATTAGGTGTCTTTATGGCTGGAGATGCCTTGTTGATCTGAGTAAACTCTATTACCTGAGTAGCTCTATGGCCTAAGTAGTCTCTATGACCTGTGTGACTTTTGTAGCTGAGTAATCTGAAAGACCTAAATAGGCCCTAGAAAAATGGAAGACTGTATGATGAGCAGAGATTCTATTCCCCACACTTCTTTTAACATTGCAGCTTAGGCATGAGCAGCCCAAATAACTTTTGTTAACTTTCTATGTACTTCATAGGCTTTATGGCATGAATTGCCACTGTGACCTAAATTACCTGTGTATTTTAAAAACCCTCTATGAACTGCATAGCATCTGAGTACTGGATAGCCTCAATCATCTGCACAGTCTCTATGACCTGCATAGGCTTAATGAACTGAGTACTCTAAATGACTTCAGTTTTTCTATGACCTCCATTGCAACTATAACCTTTGTGGTTACTATGGTCTGAGTATTTATGCACTGTGTAGTTTCTATGATCTTTGTAACCAATATCACTTGAGTAACCTCCATGACCTGTATAGCCTTTATAACTAGAGTAACATAAATGATCTCTCTAGTCTATAGGGGTTTATTAACTGAAATTAACTTAGTATCTTTATAACATGCATAGTTTTTATGACCTGTGGAACTTATCTGATTTGGGTTTTTTCTATGGCCTGTTTACCTTCTATGACCCAGGTAAATTCCATGACCTGTGTAGCCTCTGTGACCTACAAAGTTTCTATTTCTTGAGTAGCTTGTAAAATATATGCAGAGCCCCTATGACCAGCATAACCTCTATGACCTGCTCGCCTGTATTTCCTACAATGGTTTTATGTATGCATAATCTCTGAGGAATGAATATCCTATTGCCTTGTACTCTCAAAACTGGAGACAAATTTTAACCAGGTTATTTTCTAGGACCTGTGTAACTTCTGTGACCTTTGAAGCTTCTGTAGTCTAAGTAAATTCTGTAGTTTTTGTAGCATCTATTTTACAAGTAGAAAAATTTTGCCTACCCTCTATGACCTTAAGAGGGTAGCTGCCACAGCTTTCTTGACTTGAGTACCCTTGTGGAACTCAGTATCACTAGAAATACCAAAAGCTCTGTGACCAGCATAGCAGAAATGACCTGTGCACCCTCTATGACCTGACCAGCTCTTAGGACCTGAGTAGCCTACATGACCTGAGTATCCTCAGTGTCTTACATAGCCTCTATATCCTAGGACCTATGTAGACTCTTGGTACTGAGTAGCATCTGTGACCAGTAAAACCTCAGTGACCTTCATAGACTGTGTGATTGTGTAGCTTCAGAGATGTGCAGAACATCTTGGTCTGAGAATTTTATATGATCTGTTTAACTACATAGCCTGAATAGCCTAAATGACCTGAGTATCCTCTTTGACTTCAGACTCCACTATTATCAGAGTAGCCACTATGGCATGAATAGTTTGGATGACCTCATTAGGGTCTAATAACTGAAGAGACTGCATGACATGTGTAACCTTTACACCCTGAGTAGCCTAAAGGACATTAATAGATGTATGACTTATTATACTCTAAGACCAGTATAATCTCCATTGCATGAGTATCCTTTATTATGTGTATGTACAGTGTCCTGTCCAGTCATCTTGTAACTTGTGTGATCCATTCAAATCTATTACCTGAGTATTGACTGTAGCCTGCCTACCCTCCATCACCAGAGTAGTCTATCTTCTACATGCTTCTGTGTGTTGTGTGTGTGCAATGACCCAAGTAGTCTCTAAAATGTCCATAGCCTCTTTGAACTCAGCAGCCTTGATGATCTGTGTAGCTTCTCATCTGAGTAGCACCTATGATCTGCCTAGATTCTATGGATTGAGTAACTTCAATTGCCTTAATACCTTCTATAATATTAGCAGCAGTATTAAGAAGTGTTGCATTTTGAACACCATAACCTTTATTGCCTTTATAGCCTTTATGGACTATGTAGTCTCTATGGCTTGAGTAGTCTCTTTGACCTATATTGTATCTAGGTTCTGAGAGTCTTTGGTGATCACTATAGCATCTGTGAACTGAGTAGATTTTATGGCCTGAACTCTATGACATGAGTAAACTTTACATCCTGAGTAGTCTTTAGAATCTGCATGGTCACTATGACCTGTGGAACTTCTGTGGTGTGGGTAGCCTGAATGACCAGTAGAGCTCTTATTACCTGCCTAGCTTCTATGGTCTGAGAAGCCCCCATAATGTGCATCTACTCTATGACCTGAATATCTTCTAAAACCTCATTAAACTATGTATTCAGCAAAGCTACTTTTGCCTAAGCATTCTTCTTAATTGCATTACACTCTATGATGTGTTAAGCCCTTGTTATGAATAGCCACTAAGGTCTGTGTAGCCCCTATGGCCTACAAAGCCTTGATAGCCTGATCGTTATGCATTCACATTTGTCCTACATATAATCTTTGACCCATATCTCCTACTTATCCTGTGTAATTTTTATGCCCACAGAGACTAAATTACCCAATTTACTTCCAAAACTTCAATAGCCATTTTGACCTGCTTAGTCTCCATATTCTGTGTAGCCTCTATGACCCAAGCAACATGAATTACCTGTGTCAATTTTATGATCTAATTGACTTCTATAACCTGAGCATCATGCACAATTGCACAGCTGCTGTGGTCTGGGTATCTTCTGGAACCTGGTACTCTTCATAGACAGAGTACCCTCTGTGGCCTGTGTCATTTCTATGGCCTAAATTGTCTCCTTTAAATGAGAAACTTCTATGAGTTTGCTATCCTACAAAAATGTATAGTCTCCATGATATTCTTAGCTTCTGTGTCCTGAGCATCATTTATGAATGTCAAAGCCTATATGATAAGTATAGCCTCTACTGCCTATGTACTCTATATGACTTGAGTAGCTTCTATGTACACAGTAGAATGCATCACAAGCACAAATCATATTATCTGTTACTTCTATGTTTTTTGTGTCATCTATGTTCGATGTAGGCTCTATGCCTTGTGTTGCCAGTATTGCCTGAGTTGTCTCTCTAAATTTCAATACATGTCTTACCTGTGCACAATCATTGATATTTAGGTCCATGGAGAATTTATGTGCTGATGTGCCAAAATCCCCTGAGAATCCCCCATGCCTGACTTAGCCTTTATGATGTGCATGAATTTTGAAGCTGCAGAACATTTCTGACTTTTGTTGCTTCTGTAGTGTGAATATTGTGAGTGGCCTGAGTAGTCTTTATGAACTGTATCCACTCTGTAATCTAAGTATTCTTTATGGTTTTAGTAACCAAAAGGAGATAAGTACTTCTGTGACCTTATTAACCTCTATGATCTGTGTAGCCTTGGTAAACTGAATAGTTTCCATGGCCTAAATAACCTCTATGCCAAATCTGCATTGTCCATTATAACTTGAGCTGCCTTCATGGTGTGCATAATAACTGTAGCCTAAATATCATCTATGACCTTGTTAGGCTTTATGTCCTGCATAACCTCTATGTTGTGAGTTGACTGAATGATGTCCTTAGCCACTATGCCCTGTGTATCCTATCTGACCTACATTGTCTTTATGAACTAAGGTGTACGTATAACCTGATACAGATCTTTAACCTACATACCTTCCAGTCCTTGTGTGGCTTCTCCTAAGTACATAACATAAGACTTTTGAAGCATAAATGACTTTATTATTCTCTATTACCTCAGTTGCCACTATGACCTGCTTAGTTTCTGTGATCTGTATTCTCTATATGGTGATGGTAGACTAAAGGTCTGAGTAGCCTCTAGGATTGTTTATATCTCTGTGACTTACATTGTCTTTATGACCTGAGTATACATACCTACCTGAGAAGGCCTCTATAAACTGAACTGTTTTGATAATCTATATAAAAACATGATGTGTAGTTTCTATGACTGAAATATCCATTATAACATACTTTATGATATGAGGAGTCTTAATAACCTTAGTATCTCCTCTCTGCAATGTACTTATTGGACCTATTGCATGGAAATCCTCTGAGCCCCTAATAACCTTTATGAACTGATAGTGTCCACGATTAGTGTAAGTTCCATGGTCTGGCAATTCATTATGATGAAATAGCCTCTATATCCTGCAAGACTTCTATAACTGGTAATGTATCTATAACCTGTGTAGCCTTTAAGTCCCACATATCATAAATGACTTGAAAAGTCCAGTAAGTTTAGTAGCCTCTATGACCTGTACAACTCCATGTTCTGAGAAAAGTGTATGACACATAAAGCCTGAATGACCTAAATAGCTCCTGTGGACTGACTAGAATCTATGATCAGAGTAGTTTCTATGAATTTTACAGCATCTGTGACATGTGTAACCTTTGACTGAAGTTCCCTAAAGGACCTCAGTAGTTTTACCAAGCATTGAATACACTCATTAGATTATAACTCTCATAATGTAATCATTTCACTTGTGACAATTCTTAGATTATATTGTACATGATCTCTGATGGGATGCCAAAATATAAAAAATGGTGTTGCCTCTATGACAAGCATATACTTTATGACAGGAGTAACCTGAAAATTAAAATTTATATGACCTCAGTAGGCTCCATGATCTCCATCACTTTTGTGTCTTGTAGGGCCTTGATGAACTGCATATCTTCTCAGACCAGCATGTCTTCCATGTACAGCCTAACTTCTATGCCCAATGTGGCCTCTGTAATCTGTATAGGTTCTATGGTCTGAATACCTCCTGTGGTCTCCATAGACTCTGTGAACTGAGTACTTTCTAGAGTCTGCATAACCTGTGTAATCCATGTACCCTTCTTTTTTCCTGTATGTCCTGAAGTGCTTGCACAACCATCTTATCCTTTAATACTAGCATAGCCTCCATGACTTGCATAGAATTTGCAAGACCTGAGTAGCCAAAATAACCTGAGTATCTTCTGTGGTGAGTATTCTCTGTGGTGTGTGTATCCTCTATGTTCTGAGGTTTTATGAATGTATATATTTGACCTTTGCAGACACTGAACTGCATAGCTTATATGTTCTTCACAGACTCTGAGACCTGCAAACAAGTTATAGGCTTAGTAGCCTAAATGAACTTAGTAGCATCTATAACCCAAGTTGCTTCTATAAGCAATATAGAGTCTATGGCTTATTAACCTCTAGTATTGCATATGTTACATGACCTCTGTAACCTCTATGGGATGAGAATATTTGGTGGCCTCCATGCCATCCATGGCTTAGGTAAACTCTATGACAACTCTAGTCTTTCATGTCCACATACAGTTTATGGCCTCGGGGGTGTAAATGACATGAGTAAGAAATGTGACCTCAGTAGGCCAAATGACATTATAAGTCCCTATGATCTTCATTGTCTTTATGACCTGAATAAGCACTATGACTTTCATGACCTCAATAGCCTGAGTAGCCTCTTTTACCTGTGCAGTCTTTATGACCTGCATATCCACAAGGACATGAATAATCCCATGATCTGAATATCATCTATATACTGACTAGACCCTATTGCCTGCATAACCTCTGTGACCTGAATACCTTCTATAAACTAGGTAGTGTCTAAGTCTTGAGACCTCTTTAACTTCTGTATTCATTATGACTTGGGTACCCTTTGTGATCAGCATACACTCTATGACTTGAATAGACTGACCTGCAGAACATCTATGAACTCCAAAGTCTCTTAGCCTCAGTCATCACTAAGATTCTCAAAGCCTATAGGCCTGAGTATCCCCTGTCTGAGTGGCATTACTGATCTGCATAATCTCTGTGATCACATATCCCCATGACCTACCTATTTTCTATGGTATTAGCCAACACTATGAACTTTTCAATCTGTATGATCTGTATTCCCTGTGTTATCTGGTTTGTCTTGATGACCTAAGTAGTCACTATTGTATGAATAACCAAAATGACCTTAGTTATTCCTCTGAACTATGTAGTCTTTATGAGTTTTGTAGCTTCTGTGACCTACTTATCTAATGTCCTAGATGACTCTTCTACCTGTAATTCCTCTATGACCCAAGTAACCTCAATTAACTGAGTAACCTTTATGATCACGCGATGCTATGACCTGAGAAGCTTATATGGCCAGCAAAGCCTCTCTGGCCTATGTGGCCTATAATACCTAAAAAGAAGCTTTGAATTGAGCAGTTATTTGTTCTGCAGAGACTCTGTGTCCTGTGTAAAATTTGACATGAGTAACCCCAATGACATTAGTAGCCTTTGTGAACTCATGAGGCAATATGACCTGCATAGATTCTATGACTGAGTACCCTCCATGAGTGATGCAGTCTCTATGTCCTGAGTATATTCTGTGGTCTGTGTATCAACTATTGACTTAGTAGCCTTTATGACATGTGTGATTGTTATGATCTGCATAGTATTTGTGGCCTGAAATTCTTAATTTATCTAACCTCTGTTATCATTTAGCTTAATGACAGTGGTTTCATCTATTGTCTTCACATCCTCTATTACCTGAACAACATATAAGAACTAGGAAGCTCTTATGCATGAATATTCTCTTTGGTCTGTGTAAATACCATGGTATAAAAGTGTCTATGAGTTGAGTAGCCTCTATGGATTGCACAGCCTCTATGGCCTGCATAACCTCTATGGTCGTGACAGACTCATTTGACTGAATGGACTTTATGACCATCTTAGCTTCTTGCACCTATGTGGCACAAATGGCCTGAGTATTTTTAATAGCTCAAGTGGGTTCTATAACCTGTGAAGAGTCTATGATGGATATAGTCTTTATATCCTGATTTGCCAAAATCATGAGAAGACTCTATGACCTGAGGTGTCTACTACCTGCTGGATCTTTATGACCTAGGTAGTGTCTATGTCCTATATAGCACCTATGACCTGCATAGCATCTTTTGGAAGAATAACTTCTATCAACTGCATTGACTCCATTGTCTGAGTGATCTGTGTTACCTGCATAGACTCTATTGTCTGCACATGCTCTATTTTCTGAGTAGCCTTTTGGCCTGAGGCAATTCTATGATTTGAGTCTCCTGTTAGCAGCATAGACTCTATGTCATGTATTGCCTTATATCCTAAATAGATGAATAATTTGAGTAGCATACTTCTGTGACCTGCATACCTTTATCTTGAGTGAGTCTATGACCTGACTAGCAATCTTGGTGTAGTTTCTATTACTACAGTGGACCTGAATAGCCACCATAATCTGTATAGCCTCTATGAACTGAGTAACTCTGATGTCCTGCATACTATCTGTGGCCTGCAAAATCTGTCTTGCCTCTGTACTTTCTGTGATCTGAATGGCATCTTAGAACTGAGTAACCTAGGTGACCAGCAAAACCAGTGATCTCTCTAACCTCCATGAGCTCTGGTGCCACTCAGACCTGTAAAGAAGGTATGACCTGAGTAACAGCTCTGACCTGCATTTCATCTGTAACATACATATCTTCTATGACTTGAGCATCTTCTAAGATCTGAGTAACCCTTCAAGTGGCATAAAGTACGTTGCCTGACTAGTTTCTATTTCTGTGTACCATGTATACATTGATTATCCTCATTGTACTGAGTAACCTCTGTGACCTTGATAACCTCTATGAACTATAAAACTTAATGACCTTGTTAACCTTTGTGGCCTGCATAGCCTTTAAGTTCTGAGCAGATTATATGACCTTCATAGCCTTTATGACCTTTCAAGGTTTCATCACCTGTAAGTTATGCTTACTCTTTAAGTCTGGACACATCACCATCCCATGAATTATCAGGATGACCTCTATCACCTATATAGGTTATATGACCTGCATAGTCTCTTTCATCCCAGGAACTTCTAAGACCTGCTCACCCTCTGTGATTGAGTAGGCTGTATCACTTGACTAGCCTCTAGGACATGTGTGATCTCTTTCCAAATCATTGCCTCTATCCTCTATATGCTCTCTATGTTCTGTGTAGTTCAAACTAACTTAGCTGATCTTTGACCTGCAAAATCTCCATGACCTAAGTAGTCTTTGGAACCTGTTTAGTTTATATGGTCTGAGTTGATTCATTAAAATTCATAGACTCTATATTTTGTTAAGATTTTATGAACTTAGTAATCTCTATAAACTCAATAGCTCAATAAACTCTGTAGTATTTAAGAACTGTTTTAGTGTTTATGGATATCTCTATGATCTGCAAAACACCTATAGAGAGTAGCCTTTATGATCATAATTACCACTATGAGCTGAGTAATCTAAATGATTTCAGTATCCTATATATTATCTCAGTAGCCACAATAAGCTGACTAATATATATAATGAAGTAGATTCTGTGATGTGAATAGTCTCTATGACCTGAGTAGCCTCTGTGGAGAGTTTGATTTTCATAATCTGCATAACTTTATGGCCCTAAGTAATTTAAATGACTTGAGTAACACCTATGGCCTTATAGCCTTATGACTTGTAAAGAATTTATGACATAAATATCTAACATTATTTGAGAAAGTGTTTTTTTTTATTTTCATAGATTATCCTTCATAAACATACTACATTCTATGATCTTTGTTGCTTCTGTACCCTAGTAAACTCTAAGACCCATATAGCTTGTATGACTGTAATAGTCATTACAACTGACATAGCTTGTAACATTTGTGGTGTCTCTATGAACTGAATATGCTCTATAACCTGAAGCCTCTTTAATGAGCCTAGTATCTATGACCTTAGTAGCCTTGTTTACTGTGAACTCTCAATGACTTGAGTTTCCTCTCTGAACTGTTTACACTTTATGACCAGTATGACTTATAAGACTTGCATAGATTTTATGTCATCTGTATGCTCCTATCTGCATATATTTCCATATATCCTATGGACTACATAACTTCTATGGAATTAGTTATTTATGTGACATACATAGCAGCTATCATGTAAGTTTCTTCCATGATACTGTAGCCCTGAAAACATGTATAAACTATATACCCTGCACAGCATCAACAACCTTAATAGCATTTATGACTTGAGTATTTCTTTTACTTCATTAGGCATTATGATCTTGGTAAGTTCTCTTACTTTGTACTGTCTATGAACTGGGCAGTGTAACCCCTATAACAACTAGATCATATATACCCTATGTATTGCTATGAACTTTGTAGCTTCTTTGACTGGCATGACCTATGATGCATTAATGTCCTTTACATATTCTGTAATCTGGGTCCCTCTACAATCAGCATAACCTCTATTATATTGAATAGCCTGATTGGCCTGAAGAGCCACATGGCATTAGTAGCCTCAATTACAAGAGTAAAACCTATGATCTGCTTAGCTTGCATGTCCTAATTAGTCTTTATGTCCTGAGTAACCAAAATGAACCTAGTAGGACCTATGCACTGCATAGCCTCAATGCTCTGCATAGACTACAAGGTCTAAGTATACTCTAAGATGTTCACAAATTCTGCATGCTAAATAGCCTCTGTGACCTGCATAGCTTATATGAAGACTACAGGCTTATTAACTGAGTATGCTCTCAATTTCCATACTCTATATAGCTTGAGGATACTGTATGACCTGACTCACATTTATGGTTTGTGTTTCCTTAATGATCTGAGTACCATCTAAGATGTTTGTAGCCTAATTGATCATAGTGGCACTTATGACAGTGTATTCTCTATGATTTTGGTAGCCTTTATAATTTAGTAGCCTCTAATGCATAAGAATCCTCTATGAAATTTGTAGACTCTATAACCTGATTACTCTATGGAACAATTACCCTATATGACCTTCATAACCCCTATCACCTGCATAGATTCTGTGGTCTGATTAGCTTCTATGTTAGCCTCTATGAACTAAGTAGCCTCCAACATTTTCAAAGACTTTATAACTTGCATATCATCAATTTGATGATGTGTATATCTTGTGTTTGCAACCTGTAAATCCTCTATGGCCTCCATTCCCTCTCTGGACTGAGAAGCCTCTATTGCCTGCATACCCTCCAACAGTGGAGTACTCTCTATGAACTGAATATCTTCTATCACTTCTGTAGAAATTATGGCCATATAGCCTCTATAAGTAAATGACTTCTGTAATCTGCTTAGCATCTATGATATGAGCAGTCTCTGTGACAAAGTAGCCCAGATTACCTTAATCACCCAATGATGTTTTCTATCTGTGTGAGTTGAAGAGTTTCTTTGACCTTGTTTTTTCTGTGCAACATGTACAACTTATGACCAGCATAGATTTTAAGAACTGTGTAGCCTCTCTGACTTATGTAGCCTCTCTGATCTGCATAAGCATTTATAAATGTATTAGCTGAAAAGATTTATTAATTACTTTGACTGGCATAGTCTATATAACTTGAGTAAACTCTATGTCCTACGTGCCTCTATAACCTGAACTTTCTCTGAACTTAGTAGCATTTATGGTGTGAATCATCTATGTTTCTAAAAGTTCTAAAATTCCAGATAATAAAGGAAATATCACCATGGTCACCACTGAAATACAGATGAAAACCAAACTATTTGAAAAATTTATACTGTAAAAAAATAGAAAATTGTGAAGATATTGAATTTTCAAGAGACAGATGATCTACCCAAATTGAATCAGGAGGACATAGAATATTCATAGATCAAATTCAAGCAAACAACTTGAAGACACCACCAAAAGTGTATCAACAAAGAAAAGTTGAGGACAAGAATAAATCTCTACTGAGTTTCACCAATTATTCAAAAAAGAAATAACACTAAATCTTCTTGTATTATTCCATAAAATTAAAAGGTAGGAACTCTTCCAAACTCATTCTATGAAGCTGATTTTACCTTGATGCTGAAAACAGACAAAAACTCATAAAGAATAGAAAACTTCAGGCCAAAATTCCTAATGAACATATGTGGAAAAATTCTTAATAAATTACTGGCAGTATTTGCATAAAGAAGCATATTACAAAGATACTGCACCATGATCAAGTGGGTTCATCCCATGGTTGCAAGGTTGTTTCAACCTATGGAAATCAATACATATAATTCATCATATCAATAAAATTTAAAAATTGAATCATATGATTCTCACAACAGATGCATTAAAAGCATTTGAAAGAAAAACAGAATCCATTCATAGTCAAACACTATGAAAATTAGGGATAATAATGAACTGTGTAAAAGCTTTATATTCTAAACCCAAAGCCAACATTATCCTAAGTGTAGAAATTTTCACAGCAGTTCCTCTGAAAACTGGAACAAGGCAGGTATATCCTCTTTCACCATTTCTGCTCAATAGATTTCTGTAAACTCTAGCCAGATCAATAAGACAAAAGAAATAAATTAAAGGGATATAAGTAGGAAAGAAGAGCTCAAACTTTTCCTATTTGCCTACAACATGATTCTATATTTAGAAAACCAAAAAACTAGAAAGCCTCTAGACATTATAGGTTAATTAAACCATGTAGCAGGGTATAAAATTAATACCCATAAATTAATGAGTTTCTATACATCACTGATGAATAATATGAAAGAGTAATTAGTGAAACTATCCCACTTACTATAGCCATCATGAAAATATTGGGAATCAATCTAACAAAAGAAGGGAAAGGCCTCTACATTAAAAACTAAAGAACACTAAAAGAAACTGAAGATTGGAAGGTACCCCATGTTTTTGCATAGGCAGAATTAATATTGTCAAATTGGCCATAGTACTTAAAGTTTTAAAGGAATTCATATGAAAGTTTAAATGACATGTTCCATATAAATAGAAAAAGAAGTCATTAAATTAACTTGGAAAGTAATCCCAGTGTAACAAAAGAAATAATTATTGGGAAAAGTGAAGTAGGATGCATCACAATACAAAAATGTAAATTATAATACAGACCTATAGTAACAAAATAGTATGATATTGGTAACAAAGCAGAAATGAAGTCCAATGGTACTGAATAGAAGACACAGAGGCAAATTCACATAAACATGTTTATCTCATAATAGAAAAAAATGTCAAAAACATATTGGTGAAAAATAGCCTCTTCAGTAAATGGTGCTGGGAGAATTGGAAATTCATATAAAATAAAATATAACCCCTATATCACACCCTGCTCAAAACCAAATTCAAAGTGAATAAAGGATACAGGCATTAGAACAAAGACCATGGGACTATTAAATAAAAAGTAGGCTGAAATCTTCATCATGTTGGCCTAGGAACTGAATTCCCCAACAAAATGCTTAATATTCAAGAACTAATATCATAAATAAATAAATATGATGTTATCAAACTAAAAACTTCCTCTCAACAAAAAAAATCAAGCTTATGTACATAGAACCTGCATAATGGAAGAAAAATCTTAACCATCTTCACCTCAGATGCAACATTAATTTCAGGATATAAGAAGAACTAAAAAACATCCAAACAACTAATAGTCCAATAAATAAATGGATATAGGAACTCAAAATGTACTTCACAGAAATATGAATGTAAAAAATATATTAAAAACTGTTCAAAATGTCTAGCAATTAGAAAAATAAAAATTAATAATACACTGAGATTCCAACTCATTTGAATCAGAATGGCAATTATAAAGAATACACATAAAAATAAGTGTCAATGATGTTGGGAAATGGTACACACTTACATTGCTAGTTGGGACTGCAAATTTGTGTAAACACTCTTCAGTGTGGTGATTCCTCAGCAAATAGAATGGAAACTCTGTTTGACCAAGGTATTTCACACCTTAGCTTATACCCAAAGGACTTAAATCAGCATTCATAGTGACATGGCCACATCAATGTTTAAAAAGCTATGGAACCAACATAAATGGCTGTCAGCAGATAAATAAAAAAAATGTGATACACTTACACAATGATAATTACCCATAAAGGAGAATAAAATTAGTGAGAGAATGAGGAGTAAAGCTTTTTCATATTGGACAGGAGGTAGTGAAGAGCAGGGTAAAGAGATGGGATTGGGGCACACAGTAGAATAAGTCAGAAATTGTCGGGGTTTCCGGGACCCCCAGCCTTGGGCACGGTCAAGATGGCACCTGGCACTGAGCCAAAAGCAGCCAGCTATACAGTAAACAACCAGCGAATTCCAATGATTGGCTAGTTACCGATGTGATTAGAGCATGCCCCCCTCGTGTACCTATTCTATGCCTGCAGCTGTCCGGGCGTTTACCTCGTGTAATCTCCCCTGATTGGTTGAAGCTGATGTATAAGCTTGATGGGTGGGGGAGTAGGGCCAGAAGCTGAGAGTAGGAGTAGAAGCGAGGAAGAAGAGTGTGAGCGAGGGCGAGAGCCGAGTGGGAGAAGCGGAGCGGCCGAAGCAGGCATGAGCCGAGCAGGAGAAGCGGAGCGATCAGAGCAGGCGAGAGTTAAGCAGAGGGAAAGAGAGCAAGAGAAAGAAAAGAGAGAAAGGGATAGAAAAGAGGGAAAGAAAGGAAGACTGTGCACAATAAACTTCCAAAGCTTCAGACGTTTGTCGTGTCTCTCTCTGCGGGCAGAGGGAACGCGATAACTGGTGCCGAAACCCGGGAACATGAAGGGTTTATAAAGAAGACAAGGTAAGATATCTTAAAAAATTTTTAACAAGTTAAACCGGTTATAAAAAAGTTAAAGGGTATCAGGATACGCCATCAGCGGTCCTGGGGATACGCGGAATGCGGTCCAGTTAAAGGGTATCAGGATACGCCATCAGCGGTCCTGGGGGCACGCGGGTTGCGGTCCAGTTAAAATAAAAATAAGGACACACGGAAGGTGGTCCGGTATCGGGATACGCCAGCAGCGGTCCTGATGCGTGGAATGCGGTCCAATTAAAGTGAAAGTAGAAACACGCTTAAAGCGGTCCAATTAGGGTATAGGTAGCACGTGAAAAGCCGCTATAAAAATTTTAATGCACACTTGATAGTTTTCCTTTCAGTAATCTCATTGCTCCTGGCAGCTAGGCCACTGTTTGTTATTGTAACTGCCATAACTGAAGCTATTCAAATTAGTAACAATGGGGTCTGAAACGTCTAAATTCAGAATGCAGCAACCCCTCAGGGAGCTATTAAAAAACCATGGGATGCCATTAAAGGAAAAAACAGCTAAAGTATTTCTCGATACTGTGGAAAGGGTTTCCCCTTGGTTTTTGGATGAGGGCCTTTTAAACACCCTACAGTGGGAACAGCTGGGGGAGGACCTTCCCATGATACTCCTCACGTATGGGTAAAATGGAAAGACATCCTGACAGGTTGTTGGAAAGGACCGGACCCAGTCCTTTGTTGGGTCTGAGGGTCTGTTTGTATTTTCCCACAGGATCAACAGACTCCACTCTGGATTCCAGAAAGGCTAATCAGAGTTTTACAGCATGCAAGTGATGCTGCTCCTCCTCGCAATGGTGAGCCTGAGCCTTCCTCCAATAACAAAAACTCAGACGGAAAGGCAAACCCGGAACCTATGGGCCATTGTTAGCCTGGCCATATTTTTTACTTCTAACTAACACATTTTTTATCCTTCCTTTTCTTGTTTTTCACCAATTCCTGTACAAGCCTGTCAATTCTACTGATGATTTTTCAGGTCGTGCTGTTTTTGGTGACAAGGATATCTCTAGTCTTTCTTTGCTTTAACAGGAGGAATTTTTGCACTTTGCTGTTGGAATCATACTACAAATCAGACCCAGAGTAGAGCAACTCGTTCTGCTGACCCTAGCTGTAATATTGCTTTTCCTCCCACGTCAGCTTGTGTATTTCCTCCCTTTTATGTTTCTACCAACTAACATTTCTAATAACACCTCTTAACTGTTCACTAACCGTGTGCTATCTCTCACAATGCTGGAATGGTTCTTTTGCCACCCGTGCAATTTTGATGCACATTCCTATCTTCCTACCAGTCCTAGTTTCTGTTGCAGTTATAGAATTGCCAGTGCTATTATCAAGAAACAGAAGAGGCTTTGACATTGCAACAGCCGTGATCATTGCCATTGCAGTCCTTGAAGTAGCAGCATTGACACAACCATAACAACGATCATTTGGCTGAAAATACAGCTGCAGCCTTACAGACCATAGAGACTCTATCAGAGAGTGGACTTACTACAAGAACAAGTGGATACCTTGCAAGAACTTTTGGGACTGGGATGCATTTATTCCCTGAGAGCTGTTTGTGTTACCCGTATTGTAACTCTACTGGGGTGTATATTGTTTCTGTATTTAATATGGCTACATGGTTTTTCTTCTGTTTATAGATTTATCAAACAGCGGGCAGGCTTAGGAGCTATGGTGGTACTCCTCTGCCTTGGCCTCCTTCTCTTCATTCATTTTGGCATGCATCTACGAGCTAGCCAATAGAGAGATCAGATTATCTTTCATCAGGCCATGACCGCCCTAAAGGCCGACAGCCCCCCATTAGTATGGCTCTTGATGCTGGACCGGTAGTCAAAGACGGGGAATGAAGGAGGTGGCTATGTACCAACCTAAGACAGGAGCTGCAGCATGCTCTGCAGGCTCTGATGACGGGTAAGGACATATGCTGACCACTCAACCTAAGACAGACACGGTCCCAAGCCTTAGTTTAATAATAAAGAAGGGGGATATGTCGGGGTTTCCGGGACCCCCAGCCTTGGGCACGGTCAAGATGGCACCTGGCACTGAGCCAAAAGCAGCCAGCTATACAGTAAACAACCAGCGAATTCCAATGATTGGCTAGTTACCGATGTGATTAGAGCATGCCCCCCTCGTGTACCTATTCTATGCCTGCAGCTGCCCACGCGTTTACCTCGTGTAATCTCCCCTGATTGGTTGAAGTGTATATAAGCTTGATGGGTGGGGGAGTAGGGCCAGAAGCTGAGAGTAGGAGTAGAAGCGAGGAAGAAGAGTGCGAGCGAGGGCGAGAGCCGAGTGGGAGAAGCGGAGCGGCCGAAGCAGGCATGAGCCGAGCAGGAGAAGCGGAGCGATCAGAGCAGGCGAGAGTTAAGCAGAGGGAAAGAGAGCAAGAGAAAGAAAAGAGAGAAAGGGATAGAAAAGAGGGAAAGAAAGGAAGACTGTGCACAATAAACTTCCAAAGCTTCAGACGTTTGTCGTGTCTCTCTCTGCGGGCAGAGGGAACGCGATAAGAAATAATTTAATTCTGTTCATATAGGAATACTTGGCCAGTGTAACTCCATATCATATAAAACTATAAAAAATGGGAAGTTAAATTCCACATATGTATTATATGTCAAAATACATTCTATTGCCATGCATAACTAAAATAAATAAGTACAAAAATTTAAACAGAATCTATGGTGAGTATCCTCAATGACCCTCTTAGCATCTAGTTCTTAATAGTCTCTATGACATGCATAGCCTCTATGAATGTCAAAGATCTGCATAGTCTTATGGTCTTCTAAAGTAAATGGTGTTAATTTCCTTTAACTATTGTAGCTTCCAAGTAAAAAGTATGTTATCAGTATTCTTCATGACTTTTTTTTGCCTCTGTGACCTGAGTAGCCCCTATGACTTTTATAGTATTTGTATCCTGACCCTCTTCTATTTGCATACCTTCTATGATCTGTGTAGCCTCTATAAAATATGCACCATCTACACACTGTTACTTCTATGATCTGATAGAGTCAGTTGCCTCAGCAGCCTATAAAACCTGTGGAACACAAGTGGATAAATAGCCTCTATTGCCCATGTATCTTCTGTGTCCTGAATAGCATTGATGAACTGAATATTCTTTATGACCTGCCTAAACTTTATGACCTCCATATCCTGTATGGTCTCAGAAAACTCTGATCTATGTAAAAATTATGGACAGAATAACCACTTTAACTTTAGTATTTTCAATTTTATTATAACTTCTATAATCTGAGTATGCTCTGTGATTTACATACTTGTATTTCCTGCAGAATATTTCTGACCTAAATAGTCTCTATTAACTGAGTAGTCCAAAGCATTATAGTAAACCATATAAACTGCTTAGCCTCTAAGGTTCAAGTTGACTATATAAACTCTGTAGCCTCCATGAACTTAGTAGCCCCTGTTATCTATGTAATATCCATACCTGAGTGTTCTCTATTGTCTATATACCCTCAGTGACCTGCGTGACCTCTATTTTTTGTGTGGTCTCTCTGACATTCATAGAATCTATTACCTGTGTATTTTCAATAATTTGCACAGTTTCAATAAGAGTATCCTCTATGACCTACTTCATCACTATGACTCTCATAGTTTTTTATGAACTGAGTAGTTAACAGTCCTATATTGACACCAGGGCCAGTGAAGCCTCCATGACCTCTTAGCATTTATCAACTATGTAACCTCCATGACCTGCATATCTGATATGGACCACTTAGTCTCAGTGGCTTGTGCTTCTCTATGAATTGCATAAACTTATTGTCTGAGTAGTCTTAATTACCTGAGTACTTCCTATTAATACCATACTCTCTATGGCCTATGTAGTTTTTAGGAGAAATTATTCTCTAGTCACTGTGTAGCTTCTATGTATTCATGTTCTTCAAATCCCCAGTGACCCACTCTCTTCAGCCACATCTCAGTTTCCTACAGTTAATACAGGGTAAATCCATCAAGGCATTACACTACTGATCAGATTGCAACTATCATAATCTAATCATTTTACCACAGATCATTATATCCTCCAACATGTGAGATTTTGGGGCACCTCATATACCTAAACCATAAATTTCCCCTCTTTTCCTCCAACAAGCTTATACTTATTTCACATTACAAAGTACTTCTAGTTCATTTCCAGGAGTCTGAATATTCTTAAAATTTCCAGCATGCAAGTCCAAAGTTTCCTGAGGTACAGGTGTACTCTCAGCATGCATTGCAGTAAAAACCAAAAGCCACTTACAAATGTCCAGGACATAATGATGCAGGGTAAACATCCACATTCAACAAGGGAGAAACATCAATATATAAAGAAAGAAAGAGACTAAAACAAAACTAAGGAAGGGATGGGACCAAAATAAGACCAAAACCTGGGCACAGTGGAGAATGCCTTTAATTTCAGAGGCTCAGGGGGCTTAGGCAGGAGGATTGTGAGTTCAAAGCCAGCCTCAGCAATGGTGACTTGCTAACAATCTCAGCAAGACCCTTTCTTTAAATAATACAATATAGTGCTGCACATGTGGCTTGGTGATCTAGTGTCCCTGAGTTCAATCCCTGGTATCTCACCCTAAAAGGACTAAAATTCAGCTGGAGAAATAAGACCATAATTCCACATCCATGATCTGGGACACATGACATTGTGTTGTTCTCTCCAAAGAACTGTGCAGCTTCTACACTGTAGTTTTCTGGGTTGCAACCCACAAGGTCTCTCTCCTGCCATGGTTCCTGTTCAATTTTTACAGCTTTCTTAAGGACATGTTTTATATGATGAATATTTTTTTAATCTTGAGAGTCCTCACCTAAGTTTCTGTTTTCTTTTCAAATCTTCATGCATCACCCTCTCAGAAGCATCCAGCAGAGTGTTTGACCCTGAATCACTTTGCCTCATCTCCCAAGTTCCCCACTGAGACCTCAATGGAAGCCTCCATGAACCTCTAACTCCACTATATTACATTCATGCAGTATCAGAACAGCAATGTTGATGTCAAGTTCTGCAGCATCTTCGCCAGAAGCAAATTCTCCTGGTACAACAACTGTACCAACTTACGAATGTTGTGAATGGCCCAGCATGGTGTAAAAACATCCACAGTCCCCTCATAAGCAGGGTCTTCATGGTTTCCCTTCAAAGAAATTTTTACATTAGAACTCTTGAGTGTGAGTTAGTGTGATCTTGACAATTCATGAGATACCCTCATGCCACCTTTGCAACGTGGACCAAATATTCTTTATAACATGCACATTTTGACCTTTTTCACCTTTATGGCTAAAATTGCCTAAATGACATGTATTTCCTCTATGTATAAGGGGTCCAAATATTTCAACTGTGCTTCAATTAGAGTCCTATAAATAACATAAAGTATTTCATCTTATTAAATTTGAGTAATTCATATAAATTCAGAAATTTTATAAGTTTTTATTTTCAGAATATGAACAAAAAAGAGGTCAACAGAGGAAAGAATATTGATTGCTCCAGGTATGGAAATATACTTAGTAGAAGGGAAAAGAAAACGTTTCTGGGAAGGCCTGGGGCCTAGCAGTTTGTGCTGTGTTCAATGTAGTCAGGGAAGCACACCTGGTACTGCATGGCCTCGGCAGCAGTCACAACTGGATTTTCAACATCAAGGTCCCAGACTGGAGCCAGCTGGTATTTTGATGCAGAGACTTGTAGATGAGAGCCTGGCCCTGGGTGGCCCCCAGCTGGGGAGGCCAGAACCAGCAGATGATATCTGCTCATGACCCTGTATCCACTGCTAGATCTCAGGAGGACCAGCCTGTGGTGCCAGTGGCAGTGGCAGTGAAACGAATGTCACTGATGACCATGTTAAGCCAGTCAGCAGAGTAGCAGCTCCCCACTGAAGCAGGAGGGCAAGTGTGTGGGGAGGGCTGCCACTGGTTTAGGCATGCAGGGAGAGTCATCACTGGGACTGGTGATGAACCACAGCATTCGACAGGTGACTGCCCATGTAGCTGCTGGCACTGCACTTGGCACACAAGGCACATGGGCTCTGGTGGCCCCTTTGGTAGGGAGTCTCTGGTCAAGAATTTCTGGGAGCTGTTGGTCATGGCCCACCTGGGGAAGAAGCCACCCCCCACCCAAGGAGAGCCCCTGGAACAAAAAACCTTACCAGCATGCGTGTCCTGCTGCAACTGGGCTGCAGTCACTTATGCCAGAGACCCTGAAGGTAGAGTTCAGTTCCCCCAAAATTAAAAAAGCAGCAAAACTCAAGACAAGAAAACCCAATAGGGCCAGTGATTTCAGCAACATGGAAAACTGCCCAGCATTAGGAGACATAGTGAAAACTGAAAAAAGTATTTTCACAATTTCAGAGTGCTGTTTGCCAAAAAAAGAAGCCACAAATTAGAAAAGAAGTAGAAGAGAAGGTTTAAAAGAGGAGTAACTGTGAGAGCAAAGAAAACCAGGACAGAAAGTTAGACTGTCCAATTGAAAAGTCAGTGAGGATGAGGCCAAGTTCAGCAGTCAATGAAAGAGAACTACTAAACACAAATGGGCACCACTGCCTTTAGAGGATATAAAACAACAGAGTCATGAAAAACCTGGATTCCAGAACAGCTCTCAATGTCAATCTGAAGCAAATAAATCATCCCATAAAAACAGGAAAAATGACATAGAAAATTGGAGGCGAGACAGAAAAAAAAAAGAGATGATCAAAATGAAGTGTCCAGTGTTAGGAATGAAGACGGTATAATCTGAGGTTCCTCAGAGGCCAAGGAAGATGAGGAGGCTGGAAAGAAGATGAGGCAAAGAAACCTGAAAATGCCCAGAAAACCATTCCAGACATGGAAACTAACATAAGAGATTTTATTAAGCAAACAGGCAGAGTGTCTGTCCACAGCAGGAGAAAGAGAGAGGGAAAATGGTGGGGAGCTATTCTTAAGAAGTGGAAGTTTTCCAGGCTACTACCAATCTGTGTCTATGACTGACTAGAAAGTTTTTGGGCTAAGGATTGGACCAATGACTGATGAGGAAGTTTGTGGGCTAGCAATCTAGGTTTTAAAATGGTGTGGGGGAGGCAGAATATTGGGAGCAGCAAAGTAGCAGGGGAGAAATGACTGCAGTCTTTTTAACCCATTTTCTACTCATTCCCCCATTTTTGTTTTTTATAAGATGATCCCCTTTTCAGGGGCATAAGGGAGATAATTATGTAGCTGGAAGTCCAGTGCTAATGGCTGGTTATGGTTGTCTGGTGCCTCAGTGTTCTGGTTCTTTGTCTCTGGGATGGAGAAGGGTGGAGGGCTTGATGACCTTGAGCCTGAGGTGAAGAGGTACCACTGGGGTGACTGATTATTGGTTGGAAGAAGTCTGAGGGTTAGAAGCTGGAGAGGAGTTTGTGGATTAAGAATAAAGCTTAACCCGAGAAATATGCAGCCATCCTAGTAAACCTCACCCCTTGATTGTCATTGGCATAGCCAGGATCAATTCATGGGTTCCCTGCTACTTGGGAGATAGAGGGCCTGTGGTCTCCTAAGGAGGAAAGAAATGAATTGAGTCTCCTCCTTGAAGAGGTTGAGCCAGGGGGCCAGACAGGGGTCTAGGCAATGAGTAGTCAGCATAACCCCATAGCAATGACTAAATGTAGTTTAGGAGAGGAATGAATATATGAGAAGGAAGAGAGGAAAGAAGAGGCATTATACCAGGGGGAAGGAAGGGATGATCATACATCAGCTCAGAATGGGTAGATATCAGAAGGTTTCTTTGGGAGTGAGTGAAGATGCAGAAGAGGAAGAGGTAGGATTTACCCCAGTAAAGGTGAAATACTAAAGAAAGTTTGGTTAAGACATGTTTAATAGTTCAGTTTGTTCATTCTACTTTACCCAATGACTTTGGGTAAAAGGGAATGTGGAAATGCCAATGGACTCCAACAGCCTTGGCAAGTTTTTGGGAAACTTGGAATATAAATTGAGGCCCATTATCTGACTAGAATGAAGTAGGCACTCCAAAGGGAGGAATGATTTTATGAAGGATGAAGGTAGAGACAGTTAGTGCACTTTTGTTGGAAGTAGGGTTGGCTTCACACCATCCCATGAACAGAAAGCATTTTGATTTTCTTACTGTGTGCATGTGAGTGAAATCAACTTGCCAGTGTAACCCTGGAATGGCATCACAGGCCTGATGAGTCAGAAAAGTAGGGGGTTTGATGAATGAAGGATTGGTTCAGAAATGAGATGTCAGAAGAGGATGACTGCAAATGAGTTTAGAAAATTGTGAGAGTGAAGAAAGTTTGGGGTGGAAGTGATGGTGGAGGTAGGACAGTATTTCATTGTTTGGTGGCATTGGAGGCAAGGGACCATGGGGAGGCATGATGGGGGCTGGTGTGGATAATAGGGTTGCTCTTCCAGCCTTCTTATTTGCCTTATTGTTGCCTGAAGAGATGAATGATTGGTGTGTCTGATGGGCACAGCGATGTACAAGGCCTACGGCTGCTGAAAGGTGAAGAGACTTGAGGAGGTTTAGGTTGTAGCTAGAGTTGGTGATGGAGTTCCCTTTTGTGGTAAGAAGGCCTCTCTGTTTCCAAATAGTGGCATGGAAAAGGATTATGTGAAAAACATATTTGGATTCAGTGTAGATTGTGAAGGATTCTCCTTTTGCTAGGGTGAATGCACAAGTAAGGGTGATTAATTTTTCCTGTTGGTTTGTGGTGTGAATAGGTAGTGATCCTGACTATAACCTTTTTGAGGGAGGCAATGGCATATGCAGTCCATCAGATCCCTTCAAGGAGAAAAGAGTTCACATCAGTGAACCATATGAATGTAGGTTTGTGTAAGGTCATATTCTGAACACTGGAGGGGCAGGGAAATAACTTTTTTCCATTGTAAACTAATGGGATACATGTTGTTTCTTTGTTTGTACATGGAGTCAAGGCATTCCATTTGTGTAATCATAAATTTACATAGGGTAATGTTGTTTGATTCATTCTGTTATTTTTTCCTTTCCCTCCACCCCTCTTTTTCCACTATACAGTCCTTCCTTCCTCCATTCTTGCCATCATCCTTAACCCTAACCCTAAACCTAACCCTAACCCAAACGCTAAACCCTCCCACTCCCCATTATATATCATCATCCGTTTATCAGTGAGATTATAAGTCCTTTAGATTTTTGAGATTGGCTTATCTCACTTAGCATGATATTCTCCAATTTCATCCATTTGCCTGCAAATGCCATAATTTTATCATTCTTTATGGTGGGAAATCAGAATCTCAATGCATATATGGGCTCCTGAAGCATGTATTTTGAAAGGTAGGGGTAAGAGGGTGTCTAGATTTAAAGGATGGCATGTCTTAACATAAATGGAAGAGTCCTCAAAAAAAGAAGTTTGCAAGTCTAACACCTGACAGGGCAGTAGAATTTGCACACCCTTATAAATAAGAAACTTGAACAAATGATGAAGTGAGAGCACATCAGTTGGAGCCCCAAAGGGATTTTTTTTGATTCCTGAGTTAAGACAAATGTTGCAGCCAATACCCAAAGACATGGTGCTCACACTTTTACAATGGGGTCTTGTCTTTTTGATAGGTATGCCACTGGGCCAAATATGGGACTGAACATGTGCCCTAAGACCCAAAGAGAAAACTCACTTTTCTCAGAGACAAATAGGTAGAAGGGTCTGGTGATGTTAGGGAGGTTAGGGCTGGGGTTTGAAGAAGGGCTTTCCTTAGGATCTGGAAAGGGTCTTCCACTGCATTGAGGAGAGTTTCTCTGGGAGTACCCTTTGAAGCCTCATAAAAGGGGGATTCCAGAATGGAAAAACTGGGAATCCAGTATTGTAAATATCCTGTTAGCCCTAGTGAGGAAATAATTTCTTCCTTGGTAGATGAAGTGAGCATGTTGTGCCACAATGCTTTTCTCTCTACAGTGATGGCCTTAAATCTAGGAGAGAGGCTGACTCCTAAGTAAATAATCTGAGGTTGAGAAAGCAGTACCTTTGTGGGAGAGACCAAATTCCCTCTGTCAACCAGAAAATTAAGAAGCTTAAGAGTGTTCCCTTGGGAGTTCTTGAGAGAGGATCATCAACATACAGTAAGAAGGAGGAGGAAATGTAAGTGAGACAGGGAAGACCATGAGACAGTGTTTGACCAAAGAAGTGAGGGCTGTCCCAAAATCCTGTGGGAGAAATGCTCAGTTCAGCTGAGAGAAATCTTGAATGAGAGTGTCAGTCCAGGTGAAGGCAAAGAGATCATGCAGGTAAGGACTAAGAGGGACAGTGAAAATGAAGTACAGAGAAGTATGTGGTGGAGGAGGGGATAGAGAAAAGCAAGGTGTAGGGATTGAGCACAATGGGGAACATGGGGACAACTGCTGAGTTGATGATGCAGAGTGCTTGCACCAAATGGTAGAAAACATTAGGCTTTATAACACCAGGATGGGAGTGTTATTATGTGAGTTGGTGGGGTGCAGAAAGCCTTTCTGATTAAAATCCTGGATGACTGGTTGAAGTCCCAAGAGGCTCCCATGGGGAAGGGGATATTAAATGTACTGGGCTGGAAAGGATGTTGGGCCTTGAAGCAAATGAGTGCAGGTAAGCATGTGGCTACAGAGAGTGTGTGGGTGTCCAGACTTTGGGGTCTTCAAGGGAGGGAGGAAGGGAATATGAAGACTCAAGTTGAATTGTGTATTCATGCAAAGTCATGAGGAGAGGAATAACTGATGAATCTTGGTGGAGGCACATGGTATATGAGAAGGAAATAGAGTCAATTTGGCTAGGATGTCTCTTCCCAGGAGGGTAAGGGGTCCCCTATCCAACCACCTCAATTTGGTCTTTACATCCAAGTAACTTTCAGAAAAATAACAAATCATGAGTTTCAGGTTCCTGATTAGTGTATTTGATCATGGCCTCTCTGAGTCGACTCAGAAAGGGGGATGGGTTTGCAGTTTTGTCTTGTATTACTTCCTGAAGTTTATCATAATTAATGGTTTTAATGATGGCCTTTCAGAGACCTGCAAAGATGCAGGTTTGAAAATCATCTTGCTGCTGATGCCTTGTCCCCTTGTTATAGTCTCACTGGGTCTCCCTCTCTCAAACTGTTTCAGGCCCAATGGGATAGGTGGTGCCAATTGGCAAACCTCATCTGCATAATTGTGTGCCTGTTCCCAGACTCTCCTGCATTCCTCAGAAGCCAAGGTGTTGGACATGATTCTGTAAATGTCATGGCAGATAAAGTCATAAGACTGGAAAAGATACTGAAATTCCGTAATGATGTTTGCAGAGTTGGAGGTGAAGAAACCTAGCTTCTTCTGTGATTTGGAAACATCAGAGAGTAAGAAGGTAACATAAACTCTGAACACTGCTTCTGCATTGCCACCTCCCATAAGAGGGCTAGAACATGTGAGTTGACATCCTGGTGGGAGGACTGGGTGGGCTGTGAAGGGAAGCAGAAGCAGAAACAGAAGAAGTCAAAGGAGATACAGAAGCAGGGGCTGCAAAGGACTGTGTCACAGGGTACTGGTATAGCGGTGATTTATCACCAGGTCAAAGGCAGAAGAGGAGGTGGAGGGGATTAGGTGGGGAAGAATAAGCCAAAAGAAAGTGTTCAAATTTGCAGGAAGAGCAAAGATAAGGTTTAGTGCACAAGAAAGAAAAAATTTGGAAGATAAAAAATCTCTTTCCACTTGCCTTCTCACTCACAGAAGTTGTATAAGTCCCATAAAATATTGGGGTCCAGGGTGACAGTAAGTGGTCATTTTGATTGATTATGTTAAGGATACTGTGGTCAACTATCATTACACAAGCAAATAAGTTTTGATGGCTCTAGGTCAGGAATCCAGTGAAGCAATTTAAATGTAAATGTCCCAAGGGTGAACTGTTTTCCTGAACTTCTCCCTCTGAGGAATCCCCAAAACACAAGCTTTTCTACAAACAAATGAAAGCTTACAATGAAATCAAATTGCTCTTTTGGTCAAACAACAACAAATGGAATTATTGAACTTATTGACTAAGAAAATTATCATCCTAAATGGAGCCTATTGGACTTATTGATTGAGAAAAAGTCATCTTTAAGGAACTGTTAGAAACTAATTGTGATGTTTGAGTTCCTATCAATCAATTATGTATAGCCCCTTCTGTTCTTGATTCATCTTTTAAGTGGATTTTTAAGGAATAAGTTTCAAATTTGTTTCCTGTTAAAATACTGTTAAATCTGTTCATGTTTATATTATTCCTGTTAGAAGTTCATATTCTTTGAAAAGTATTATCTGTTAATTTTTTTTCTAAGTTTCAAAGTTCAAAGAAAAAATTTGTAATGTAAACCGATCATCCAAGATATGGAGTATAAGAAGAGGAGAAATGTCAGACCTGTCCCTTGGAAAGGAACATATATGTCATGCTGTTGGGAAATGGAGAAGCCAAACAGGATCTTCAAGGACTAGAGCTCTGCTCTGTCCTCTGGAAGGAGACCTACATAGTATGCATGTTTCAGGAACCTCAGGGAAGAGGGCCCCATTGTCTTCTCCCATGCTATGTGAACAGAATCTATTTCTTTGTTCTGTAAGACAGTTCTTCTATGGTTTGTCAAATGGTTCTCCTTTCTGTTAAGTGAACAGATGTTCCTTTGTGGTTTGTGAATCTAGGGTAAATTTTTTTTCATTCGCAAGCTATAGTCTGTCAAATAGCCTAGTAACTGCTTACACAAGGCTTGACCTTTAAGGTGTATGACTTGCTTAACTATAAGCATATAAAAGACAGTGTAATACACCACAAAAACAGAAGCAGCCTCCTATATGATAAATTCTCCACCTCTCCCAAATAAAGCTCTTCTCAGATCTTCACACAGACCCTGAGAACTTTTTTCCATCGTCTGTTGAAGTTGTACTTGGATAGGGCAACTGGCTCTGCCTCCACTGTTGCAGTAAGTGCAATACCCAGGACCTATGACCTGAAGAGTCTCCAGACTAAGTATTCTCCATGTATTCTGTAGCCTCTATGTTATGCATATTTTTAATATCCCTAGTGACCCACTCCTCCAGCCACACACTACCTTCCAGAAATTCAACAGAATGTTAATACATCAATGGTTTATTCCACCAATTAGATTGTAACTATTATAATCTAATCATTTATCCTCAGGTCATTCTCACATGATCACACATGTGTGCTTTTGGAATACCTCATATCTAAATTTAACATTTCATCCTTGACCTGCTGAAGTGTTTGCCAATCTTACATTGCAATACATATTTAATCAATTTACAAGTATCCCCAAAGTATTAATATTTCCAGCCTTATGCAAAAATTCATGCCCAAGGTCCCCAGAAACTCAATACAGACCCTCAACATGAGACTACATAATATCAAAAGCAAGTTGTATATACTCAATATATAATGACATAGAGTAAACCTTTAAACTACACAAGGGAGACATAGACATGCAACAAAAGGATGGGAATAAAGCAAGAATAAATTTCTACTGGGTACACAATTTTTTACTTACTTATATCCTGGATCTGGTACACAGGTAATTGTTATATTCTCCAGAAAGATTGTGTTGTTCCTCTTCTGTAGTCTTCCTTATTTCAGTATACACAGACTTTCTTTCCATGTTTCTGTTCAATTTTTATAGCTTTCATAAGCAGATATTTTGTGTTCATTTTTTATAGCTTTCATAAGCAAATTAAGACTGGCATGTCTTAATCTTTGGAGTCTCCACCTCACCTTCAGAATTCTTCTCATATTTTCATGTATCACCCTGTCAGAGATATCCAGTAGTCTTTGACCTTGCATCACTTTGCCTGGTCTTCAAGGTCTCCCACAGAAATCAAAGAGAAGAATCCATGATTGCCTAACTCCAGCATCTTATATTCCTGCATAACAAGTACCTCAACATTGACACTAAGTTGTGCAACACTCTCAAGTAAAGCCTTTTGGGATCAAATCTATGCCAACCTCTGAGTGTCAGGGATATCTGAGCATGGTATCCTTGGTACACCGTGCAAGCATTGTCTCCATGGTGTTCTTTCAAAGGACCTTTTTATAATTACACTCTTGAGCCTGCATTAAATGTGATCTTGCCAACAACTGAGATGCCCTCATGGAACATTTTCTACATGAGTTGAGTATCCTTTATGGCCTTCACAGTATGACCTGTTATGCCTTCATGACTGATATAGCCTAAATGACATGTGTAGCATATATGGTCACAGTAACCCCTATGAATTGGATACACTCCATGACTCTATTTTTCTCTTTGATATATATAATCTCTACATCCTGAATAGGATTTATCAATTTAGCATATTATTTATCCAGCTTACACTATGACTTGTATATCCTCTATTTCCTAAGAAAATATAACCTGCAGAGTTTGACCTGTGTTGCCTTTATGATCAAGATAGTCTGTATTTCCTTAGTAGTCTTTATGACCTCTAAAGCCGTATGGTTTAAGTGTCCTCAATGATTTTCATAGCCACCATGACCTACAAAAATCTCTTTGGCCTCAGTACAACAACAAACTGCCACACTAACAAAGAGAAAAAGAGAAAAAACTCAAATTATTAAAATTCAAAATGACAAGGGAATATCACAACAGACACAATTGAAATACAAAACATTAGAAGCTATTTTGAAAATATATACTCCAAAAAAATAGAAAATCTCAAAGACATCAACAGGTTTCTAGAGACATATGAATTACCTAAACTGAACGAGGAGGACATACTAAATTTTAATAGATCAACTTCAAGTAATGAAATAGAAGAAGTCATCAAAAGCCTACCAACAAAGAAAAGTCCCAGAGCAGATGGGTTTTCAGCTGAGTTCTACAAAACCTTTAAAGAGCTCATTCCAATAATTCTCAAAGTATTTCATGAAATAGAAGGGGAGGGAACCCTTCCAAACTCATTCTATATGGCCAAAATCACCCTGATACCTAAACCAGAGATAAATCCAGGAAAGAAAATTTCAGACCAATATCCTCAATGAACTTTGATGCAAAAATTCTCAACAAAATCTTAGCAAATCACAAACAAAAATGTATTTAAAAGATAGTGCACCATGATCAAGCGGGTTTTATCCCAGGGGTGCAAGGTTGGTTCAACATCCAGAAATCAGTAAATGTAATTCACCCCACAAAAGTCCTTACTCTCCCCATTTGAAAATTCAGTTTGGAAGCTCTGCACCATTCCACTTTCAGCAGGGTCTGTGTTCAAAGCTGCTGTTATGCCCTGTGAATCGGTGTTCATCATGCCATCACCAGGCTTTTAGTTCATTCACGGGCTTGTAGGTTGCTCCCTCCCAGGGCTGGTTAGATGATTCCTGCCAATATCTCACAGAGTCTTGAGACAGAGGGGATTTGTCTGGTCAAGAAGACGAACCGTTGTGTGAATACAGATTGGCAAGACATTTCTGCATCTTGAGGTGGTTTGACGTGCCCCTGGAAAAATCCCAACAGGTAAATTTCTGGGTGCAACAGAGTCGTCATGCAGCAGCCAATCAAGTGGGTCCTGGAAGTTGGATTGAGCACAGAACTACTCTCCTTTCTTGTCATGTCTTTTCTGTCCTCCATCCAACATGCTGTGTGAATGACTCGCTCCACTCTTCATGTGCCACAAGAGGAGCCAAACCCCTTCACGTGGAACACACATATCCCATGTTTCAGCTGTCTCCTTTGCAGATTTGTACCTTAGTAGGGGAAACCCGAAAGATGGAATGTGATGTGTCCCAATTCAATGACCACTTAAGCCCTGACACTGCACTGCATGCTCTGCTTAGCTGAGCGCTCACCACCCATCTCCCTGTGTGGCCGCTAGACCTCAAACCTAGTTTCCTGAATCTGAAGAGAAGCCGGGCATTTACAGTCCTTGAGGAGTGGGGTCGTAGTGCAAATCCACTGGTGCCGGTGGTCAGCTTGTTGAGCCACGTCTTCGCAGTCACCACTCGGTCCCAGCTTCTTCCACTGGACCTTGTGGGGGATAATAGCCTGCAGTAGAACCAGATGAGCAGGATTTCACTATGAAAGGTGAAGCCAATGGAGCACAGCACCACCTAGCGGGACTTGGTGGAAGTGCGAGCTGTCAGGCTTCAGTGGGAATCCTCATCCTGCCTGGATATGGAGGGATTTATCGCCCATGGGGCTGAATACCGCTTACAACCTGGTTTCTGGTTGACCAGGCAGCAAGGATAGAATCATTTCTTTATAAACACAGACCCTGGCACCCACTCCCTTCGTCTGTCCTCTTACCCTCACAGCTGAGCTGGTGCTTGTCTTGAATGTGGGCTTGAAGCAGAAAGGAGCTGAATGTTCTCTGGTTGCCATGGGATCCGTGACGCCACCGTGTCCTGAGGCCACTCCTCTGAGACATCAGGTGGAATCAGGTGTGCAGGAGCCATGTCAAGTGAGCCAGTGTTCAAAGTTCTTGTTGCCCAAGGCTTCACAATCCCTCTGGGGTGTGCAACCAACTGCCTTCTCCTACCAGAGCCTAGAAGACCCACACCCTTCACAACCTAACTGCCAGAGACTGCTCCCTCCCCTTTGATTAGAGGACTTCTCCCATGAATTTTTGCCATATCACAGGAGAACTGGTAAGGAATTCATGCATTTTCCTGAGTGGAAGTGTGGGCAACTGAATGAATGTAGGATCAAGGATATAACTTTCAGCCACGATCACTCTGTATTGAATCTTGAGAGTAATAACTGAAAACATAAGGAGCAGAAAATTGAAACTGGATGAGGAATGTTTTCTTTTTGCCACCACGTTTCGCTTCTGGGACCCCAGACCCCATGAGCCAACAACACTTGCCTTTGCCTTGCTATATCTCACAACAGCATCTGGCTAAATTGCTGAAGCACCCACTCACTGAGGGAAACAGGCATAGCACAGTAGGAAAATCTTCCACTGCCTCACCATTTCATGAGATGATGGGCAAGATCCATCACCAAAACTGGCTTGTCCATTATGCACAGGTCTCTGCTGTTTAGAATTTTTCAAAAGTAGATGACCAACGGAAAAATATTTAAAAAATGGGATGGAGGAATTAATCAGTAGATTGTGAATATAATGACTAGTGTTTCATTTGTGAATGATCCCAAAGACTCCATTCGTAGTCAGGAATTGAGCATATTCTCAATTCAACATAGTCTTTCTGCTGTCTTAATTCTGCCATCCATGGATCTCTGATAAAAATTTGTGCTCAGGGATGAATTACATCCATTTTCCTCCTTAAGCGACTAGGGGAAATATCTGTCCCTCAGGACACAGCTCCACTCTTGGGAATTGACATGCAAAAGAGTTCCTTGCTGCATTGTCATGAAGAAGAGGATTAAGAATTCCTAAGACATTGTTTGTCTTGGTCATGAGTGCTTGTCTGTATACTTTCTCACCAATTAGGACTGTTAGTGATCAAGTGTAGTAACTCAGAACAGACATTCGTGTACTGGCGTTATAGCCCATCAAGTAGAGTGCCTGCCTCCCATGTTTCTGACCAGGGTGCGAGAACCCAGCAGCACTGTTAGTTCAGGGAAATTACAAACTGACAAATGAGACCAAATCGGAGCCTCCCAACCCTCCATCCTCTCACCTCTTACTTTTCTTTTCTCCTCTCCTCACAAATGAATCAACACTGGAAAACAGCACCAGTTTCACCAGCAACCCATTTCCACGGACACCATTCAGTTTGCAAATGTACTCCAAGAGCAGCAGTGCTGCACACTCACCCACCTTTCCTCAGAGAACTACTTCCAACACCTCACTCTACTCTCCTTAGGACACAGATCACGGGTCTCTCATGAGAATGATTATGCCAATAATTCTTCACCACCTTCCTCCCCTGCCCATTGTTCACCAGGTTTTGGTGGTCAGAAATTCAAAATGAAAACCGCACTTATACCTAGCTCTCTCCAGGATTTTGAGATATACTCCCATACCCTCTGACAACGAAGGGGGCTGCCACACCTGAGCACTTTCCACGTGAACCTCAATGAAAACTGGAAAACCAAGTGGTGAACACAAAAGACAGCCGCTCTTGTCCCTGGAGTTTTTCTCACAGTTTGGCTTTGCAGTGACTTGCTTGTGACTTCTGGATGAATAATGGTAGGCTTGAGGCTGATTTGATGTGTGCCTCTACTGGTAGGATTCAGGACTATCATGGGGTTTTACAACCTACTCTCCCAATATCATTGGAGCTCCAGTGTCAAGAGGAATGGAGCCCTTTTAGGCACTCTTGTTAATTTTCATGGACCTCCTCAAGAGATGCAGCCTAGAATGGGGTGAAGCATAACAAGTACTCGGGGTGTGCATTGCTCTCATGTTTACGGGGATCTGGGAATGAGTGCATGGTGCTTTGGAGGGTAAGAAATGACACAAAACACCTCATTCCAAGATCTCACACCAGAAGGAGGAAACCAGAGACATTAGGCATATGGCATGTGGGCGGGGGTAGAAACATGTCAGAATAGAAAGTGGATTTGACACTTGCAAATGCTTGAGGTATGCTTTTTCTTCTCACTAGTTCTATTAAAGTGTTGGTTATCATGGAAGCACTTCTGGTTTGATATTCATGTTTTGCCATGGAGGGTCTTCACACCTGAATATTCATAGTCCTTTGGGGAATTACATTTCTGAGATTGTGGTGAACTCTTCATTCAGAGAGCCAGGGATTAGGATCGAATATTCCAGGATCAGCTGGTTTAAATTTAAGGTCTTGGTGTGGGAGATGTGATGTTAGGAAAGTCTTTGCTCATAGTTCTCCTGCCAGAAAAATATAGAAATCAGTATACATATATTCGACTGTCCATTGGGAGCAAGAGAAAGAGACAGGACTTTTCAGGGGCCCTGATATACTTGCAATGACATTAGGGTTGGTGTTCATGGTTGCATACAAAATGAACAGACAATAACTACTTTCTGTATTAGTAGTGTATGATGACGCTGTATATATATCGAGGAATTTGTGGGTTGAACATGAACAATGTCGAGTTTCGTAGACTCTTCTCTGAAGATGATTTCCAGGAAGAACCACTGCACCTTTTCTCACCCCCCAAATGTCCTTAATCTCCCCATTTGAAAATTCAGTTTGGAAGCTCTGCACCATTCACTTTCATCAGGGTCTATGTGCAAAGCTGCTGTTATGCCCTGTGAACCTGTGCTCATCATGCCATCACCAGGCTTTTAGTTCATTCACGGGCTTTTAGGCTGCTCCCTCCCAGGGTTGGATAGATGATTCCTGCCAATATCTCACTGAGCCTTGGAACTGAGGGGCATTTGTCTGGTCAAGAAGACGAACCGCTGTGTGAATGCAGATTGGCAAGACATTTCTGCATCTTGAGTTGGTTTGACGGGCCGCTGGAAAAAATCCCACCAGGTAAGTTTCTGGGTGCAACAGAGTCATAAAGCAGCAGCCAATCAGGTGGGGCCTGGCAGTTGCACTGAGCACAGAACTACTCTCCTTTCTTGTCATGTCCTTTCTGTCCTACATCCAACATGCTGAGTGAATGACTCGTTCTGTTCTACATGTGCCACCAGAGGAGCCAAACCCCTTCACGTGGAACACACATATCCCATGTTTCAGCTGTCTCCTTTGCAGATTTGTACATTAGTAGGGGAAACCCGAAAGATGGAATGTGATGTTTCCCAATTCAGTGATCACTTAAGCCCTGACACTGCACTGCATGCTCTGCTGAGCTGAGTGCTCACCACCCATCTCCCTGTGTGGCTGCTAGGCATCTAAGCTAGTTTCCTGAATCTGAAGAGAAGCCAGGGCATTTACAGTCCTTCAGAAGTGGGATCGTAGTGCAAATCCCCTGTTGGCGGTGGTCAGCTTGTTGAGCCACGTCTTCGCAGTCACCACTCGGTCCCAGCCTCTTCCACTGGACCTTGTGGGGGATAGTAGCCTGCAGTAGAACCAGATGAGCGGGATTTCACTATGAAAGGTGAGGCCAATGGAGCACAGCACCACCTAGCGGGACTTGGTGGAAGTGCGAGCTGTCAGGCTTCAGTGGGAATCCTCATCCTGCCTGGATATGGAGGGATTTATCGCCCATGGGCCTGAATACCGCTTACAACCTGGTTTCTGGTTGACCAGGCAGCAAGGATAGAATCATTTATATATAAAAACAAGACCCTGGCACCCGCTTCCTTCATCTGTCCTCTTACCCTCACAGCTGAGCCAGTGCTGTCTTGAATGTGGGCTTGAAGCAGAAAGGAGCTGAATGTTCTCTGGCTGCCATGGGATCCGTGATGCCACCATGTCCTCAGGCCACTCCTCTGTGACCTCAGGTGGAATCTGGGATGCAGGAGCCCTGTCAAGTGTGCCAGTGTTCAAAGTTCTTGTTGCCCAAGGCTTCACAAACCCTCTGGGGTGTGCAACCAACTGCCTTCTCCTACCAGAGCCTAGAAGACCCGCACCCTTCACAACCTAACTGCCAGAGCCTGCTCCCTCCCCTTTGATTAGAGGACTTGTCCCATGAATTTTTCTCATATCACAGGAGAACTGGTAAGCAATTGATGCGTTTTTCTGAGTGGAAGTGAATGCACCTGAATGAATGTAGGATCAAGGATGTGACTATCAGCAAGGATCTCTCTGTAATGAATCTTGAGAGTAATAACTGAAAACATAAGGAGCAGAAAAATGAAACTGGATGAGGAATGTTTTCTTTTTGCCACCACGTTTCGCTTCTGGGACCCCAGACCCCATGAGCCAACAACACTTGCCTTTGCCTTGTTATATCTCACAACAGCATCCAGCTAAATTGCTGAAGCACCCACTCACTGAGGGAAACAGGCATAGCACAGTAGGAAAATCTTCCACTGCCTCAACCTTTCCTGAGATGATGGGCAAGATCCATCGCCAAAACTGGCTTGTCCATTACGTAGAGGTCTCTGCTGTTTAGAATTTTTCAAAAGTAAATGACCAACGGAACAATGGTTAAAAAATAGGATCGAGGAATTAATCAGTAGATTGTGAATATATTGGCTAGTGTTTCATATGTGAATGATCCCAAAGTCTCCATTCGTAGTCACCAATTGAGCATATTCTCAATCCCATATAGTCTTTTTGCTGCTCTGATTCTGGTGACCTTGGATGCCTGATAGAAACTTGTGCTCAGGGATGAATTACATCCATTTTCCTCCTTAAGCGACTAGGGGAAATATCTGTCCCTCAGGACACAGCTCCACTCTTGGGAATTGACATGCAAAAGAGTCCCTTGCTGCATTGTCATGAAAAAGAGGATTAAGAATTCCTAAGACATTGTTTGTCTTGGTCATGAGTTCTTGTCTGCATACTTTTTCACCAATTAGGACTGTTAGTGATCAAGTGTAGTAACTCAGAACAGACATTCGTGTACTGGCTTTATAGCCCATCAAGTAGAGTGCCTGCCTCCCATGTTTCTGACCAGGGTGCGAGACCCCGGCAGCACTGTTAGTTCAGGGAAATTACAAACTGACAAGTGAGACCAAATCGGAGCCTCCCAACCCTCCATCCTCTCACCTCTTACTTTTCTTTTCTCCTCTCCTCACAAATGAATCAACACTGGAAAACAGCACCAGTTTCACCAGCAACCCTTTTCCAAGGACACCATTCAGTTTGCAAATGAGCTCCAAGAGAGCAGTGCTGCACACTCACCCACCTTTCCTCAGAGAACTACTTCCAACACCTCACTCTACTCTCCTTAGGACACAGATCACGGGTCTCTCATGAGAATGATTATGCCAATAATTCTTCACCACCTTCCTCCCCTGCCCATTGTTCACCAGGTTTTGGTGGTCAGAAATTCAAAATGAAAACCACACTTATACCTAGCTCTCTCCAGGATTTTGAGATATACTCCCATACCCTCTGACAACGAAGGGGGCTGCCACACCTGAGCACTTTCCACGTGAACCTCAATGAAAACTGGAAAACCAAGTGGTGAACACAAAAGACAGCCGCTCTTGTCCCTGGAGTTTTTCTCACAGTTTGGCTTTGCAGTGACTTGCTTGTGACTTCTGGATGAATAATGGTAGGCTTGAGGCTGATTTGATGTGTGCCTCTACTGGTAGGATTCAGGACTATCATGGGGTTTTACAACCTACTCTCCCAATATCATTGGAGCTCCAGTGTCAAGAGGAATGGAGCCCTTTTAGGCACTCTTGTTAATTTTCATGGACCTCCTCAAGAGATGCAGCCTAGAATGGGGTGAAGCATAACAAGTACTCGGGGTGTGCATTGCTCTCATGTTTACGGGGATCTGGGAATGAGTGCATGGTGCTTTGGAGGGTAAGAAATGACACAAAACACCTCATTCCAAGATCTCACACCAGAAGGAGGAAACCAGAGACATTAGGCATATGGCGTGTGGGAGGGGGTAGAAACATGTCAGAATAGAAAGTGGATTTGACACTTTGCAAATGCTTGAGGTATGCTTTTTCTTCTCAGTAGTTCTATTAAAGTGTTGGTTATCATGGAAGCACTTCTGGTTTGATATTCATGTTTTGCCATGGAGGGTCTTCACACCTGAATATTCATAGTCCTTTGGGGAATTACATTTCTGAGATTGTGGTGAACTCTTCATTCAGAGAGCCAGGGATTAGGGTTGAATATTCCAGGATCAGCTGGTTTAAATTGTAGTTCTTTGTGTGATGTTAGGAAAGCCTTTGCTCATGGTTCTCCTGCCAGAAAAATATAGGAATCAGTATACGTATATTCGACTGTCCGTTGGGAGCAAGAGAAAGAGACAGGACTTTTCAGGGGCCCTGATATACTTGCAATGACATTAGGGTTGGTGTTCATGGTTGCATACATAATGAACAGACAATAACTACTTTCTGTATTAGTAGTGTATGATGAGGCTGTATATATATCGAGGAATTTGTGGGTTGAACATGAACAATGTCGAGTTTCATAGACTCTTCCCTGAAGTTGATTTTCAGGAAGACTCACTGCACCTTTTCTCACCCCCCAAATGTCCTTACTCTCCCCATTTGAAAATTCAGTTTGGAAGCTCTGCACCATTCCACTTTCAGCAGGGTCTATGTTCAAAGCTGCTGTTATGCCCTGTGAACCTGTGCTCATCATGCCATCACCAGGCTTTTATTTCTTTCACGGCCTTGTAGGCTGCTCCCTCCCAGGACTGGTTAGAAGATTCCTGCCAATATCTCACAGAGCCTTGGGACTGAGGGGCATTTGTCTGGTCAAGAAGACGAACCGCTGTGTGAATGCAGATTGGCAAGACATTTCTGCATCTTGAGTTGGTTTGACGGGCCGCTGGAAAAAATCCCACCAGGTAAGTTTCTGGGTGCAACAGAGTCATAATGCAGCAGCCAATCAGGTGGGGCCTGGCAGTTGCACTGAGCACAGAACTACTCTCCTTTCTTGTCATGTCCTTTCTGTCCTCCATCCAACATGCTGAGTGAATGACTTGTTCCATTCTTCATGTGCCACCAGAGGAGCCAAACCCCTTCACGTGGAACCCACATATCCCATGTTTCAGCTCTCTCCTTTGCAGATTTGTACGTTAGTAGGGGAAACCAGACAAATGGAATGTGATGTGTCCCAATTCAGTGATCCCTTAAGCCCAGATGCTGCACTGCATGCTCTGCTGAGCTGAGCGCTCACCACCCATCTCCCTGTGTGGCTGCTAGGCATCTAAGCTAGTTTCCTGAATCTGAAGAGAAGCCAGGCATTTACAGTCCTTGAGGGGTGGGGTCGTAGTGTAAACCCCTGTTGGCGGTGGTCAGCTTGTTGAGCCACGTCTTTTCAGGCACCACTCGGTCCCAGCCTGTTCCACAGGACTTTGTGGGGGCTAATACCCTGCAGTAGAACCAGATGAGCAGGATTTCACTATGAATCGTGGGGCCAATGGAGCACAGCACCCCCTAGTGGGCATGGTTGGAAGTGCGAGCTGTCAGGCTTCAGTGGGAATCCTCATCCTGCCTGGATATGGAGGGATTTATCGCCCATGGGGCTGAATACCGCTTACAACCTGGTTTCTGGTTGACCAGGCAACAAGGATAGAATCATTTCTTTATAAACACAAGACCCTGGCACACACTCCCTTCGTCTGTCCTCTTACCCTCACAGCTGAGCCGGTTCCAGTCTTGAGTGTGGGCTTGAAGCAGACAGGAGCTGAATGTTCTCTGGTTGCCATGGGATCCGTGATGCCACCGTGTCCTCAGGCCACTCCTCTGAGACCTCAGGTGGAATCTGGTGTGCAGGAGCCATGTCACGTGAGCCACTCTTCAAATTTCATGTTGCCCAAGGCTTCACAATCCCTCTGGGGTTTGCAACCAACTTCCTTCTCCTACCGGAGCCTAGAAGCCCCGCACACTTCACAACCTAACTGCCCAGAACCTCCTCCCTCCCCTTTGATTAGAGGACTTCTCCCATGAATTTTTGCCATATCACTGGAGAACTGTTTAGCAATTCATGCATTTTTCTGAGTGGAAGTGAATTCACCTGAATGAATGTAGAATCAAGGATATGACTTTCAGCCACGATCTCTTTGTATTGAATCTTGAGAGTAATAACTGAAAACATAAGGAGCAGAAAATTGAAACTGGATGAGGAATGTTTTCTTTTTGCCACCACGTTTCGCTTCTGGGACCCAGGCCCCATGAGCCCTCAACACTTGCCTTTGCCTTGCTATATCTCACAACAGCATCCGGCTAAATTGCTCAAGCACTCACCCACTGAGGGAAACAGGTATAGCACAGTAGGAAAATCTTCCACTGCCTCAACCTTTCCTGAGATGATGGGCCATCACCAAAACTGGCTTTTCTATTATGCAGAGGTCTCTGCTGTTTAGAATTTTTCAAAAGTAAATGACCATCGGAACAATATTTAAAAAATAGGATCGAGGAATTAATCAGTAGATTGTGAATATATTGGCTAGTGTTTCATATGTGAATGATCCCAAAGTCTCCATTCGTAGTCACCAATTGAGCATATTCTCAATCCCACATAGTCTTTCTGCCGCCCTGATTCTGGTGACCTTGGATGCCTGATACAAATTTGTGCTCAGGGATGAGTTACATCCATTTTCCTTTTTAAGCGACTAGGGGAAATATCTGTCCCTCAGGACACAGCTCCGCTCTTGGGAATTGACATGCAAAAGAGTTCCTTGCTGCATTGTCATGAAAAAGAGGATTAAGAATTCCTAAGTCATTGTTTGTCTTGGTCATGAGTTCTTGTCTGCATACTTTTTCACCAATTAGGACTGTTAGTGATCAAGTGTAGTAACTCAGAGCAGACGTTCGTGTACTGGCATTATACCCATCATGTAGAGTGCCTGCCTCCCATGTTGCAGACCAGAGTTCGAGACCCCGGCAGCACTGTTAGTTCAGGGAAATTACAAACTGACAAATGAGACCAAATCGGGGTCTCCCATACCCTTCATCCTCTCACCTCTTACTTTTCTTTTCTCCTCTCCTCACAAATGATACAATACTGCAAAACAGCTCCAGTTTCTCAAGCAACCCATTTCCACAGACACCATTCAGTTTGCAAATGTGCTCCAAGACAGCAGTGCTGCACACTCACCCACCTTCCTTCAGAGAACTACTTCCAAGACCTCACTCTACTCTCTTTAGATAGAGATTATGGGTCTCTCATTAGAATTATGCCAATATTTCTTCACCACCTTCCTCCCCTGCGAATTGTTCACCAGGTTTCAGTAGCTGGAAATTCAAAATGAAAACCGCACTTACACCTAGCTCTCTCCACGATATTGGGATATACTCCCATACCCTCTGACAACGAAGGGGGCTTCCACATCTGAGCACTTTCCACGTGAACCTCGATGAAACCTGGAAAACCATGTGGTGAAAACAAAAGACAGCCGCTCTTGTCCCTGGAGTTTCTCAGACAGTTTGGCTTTGCAGTGGCTTCCTTGGGACTTCTTGATGAAAAATGGTAGACTTGAGGCTGATTTGATATGGGCCTCTACTGGTAGGATTCAGGACTATCATGGGGTTTTACAACCCACTCTCCCAATATCATTGGATCTCCAGTGTCAAGAGGAATGAATCCTTTTAGGCACTCTTGTTAATTTTCATGGACCTCCTCAAGAGCTGCAGCTTAGAATTCAGAAATGTAATCACCCAAAGCTCTGTGATTATTCAAGTGTTGAGGACCCTACATTGGCAAAACCTGAACATCAAACCAGAAGTGGTTTCATAGTAACCAATATTTTAGTAGAATTTCTGAGAAGAAAAGCATACCTTCAGCAATTGCAAAGTGTCAAATCCGCTTTCTTTCTTGACATGTTTCTGTCCCCCGCCCACATGTCATATGCTTAATATCTCTGGTTTCCTCCTTCTGGTGTGAGATCTTGGAAAGAGGTGCTTTGTGTCATTCCTTACCCTCCAAAGCACAATGCATTCATTCCCAGATCCCCAGTAAATGTGAGAGCAACTCACACCCTGAGTTGTTGTTATGCTCCACCCAATTCTGGGCTGCATCTCTTGAGGAGTTGCTTCAAAATTAACAAGAATGCATAAAAGGGCTCCATTCCTCTTGTCACTACAGCTCCAATGATATTGGGAGAGTAGGTTGTAAATCCCCCATGATACTCCTGAATGCTACCAATAGAGGCTCACACCAATTCAGCCCCAAATCCTACCATTATCCATCAAGAATTCACAAGCAAGTCACTGCAAAGCCAAACTGGCAGAGAAAGTCCAGGGACAAAAGTGGCTGTTATATGTGTTCACCTCTTGGTTTTCCAGTTGACATTGAGGTTCACGTGGAAAGTGCTCAGGTGTGGAAGTCCCATTCATTGGCAGAGGGTTTGGGAGTGTGTCCAAGAAGCCTGGAGTGAGTCAGGTATAAGTGCGGTTGTCATTTTGAGTTTCCTGGGACCGAAACCTGGTGAACATTGAGCAGGGGAGGAAGGTGGTAAAGAACTTTTGGCATAAGCATACTCATGAGAGACCCGTGATCTCTGTCCTAAGGAGAGTAGAGTGAGGTTGTGAAAGTGGTACTCTGAAGAAACGCAGGTGAGTGTGCCCCAGTGCTGTCTTGGAGCACATTTGCAAACTGAAAGGTGTCCTTAGAAATGGGATGCACGTGAAACTAGTTCTGTTTTGCAGTGTTGATTCATTTTGTGAGGAGAGGAGAAGAGAAAATTGAGAGGTGAGAAGATGGAGGTCTGGGAGGCACCGATTCGGTCTCATTTGTTTGTTTGTAATTTCTTCAACCTAACAGTGCTGGGGTCTCAAACCCTGGTCTCCAGCATGGGAGGCAGGCTCTCTACGTGATGGGCTATATCGCCAGCACAGGAATGTGTGCTCTGAGTTACCACACTTGATCACTTACAGTCCTAATTTGTGAAAAAGTATGCAGATGAGCAATCATGACCAAGCCAAACAATGCCTAAGGAATTCTTGATCTTCTCATTCACGACAATCCAGCAAGGAACTCTTTTGCATTTCAGTACCCAAGACCAGCTGTGTGTCCTGAGGGATCGATTTTTCCCCTCTTCACTTAAGGAGGAAAACGGATGTAACTCATCTCTCAGCACAAATTTATATCAGGGATCCAAGGACGCCAGGAGCAGGGTCAGAGGCAGGACTATGTGGGATTGAGAATATGCTCAACAGGTGACTTCGAATGGAGATTTCGGGAATCATTCACATATGCCATCCTAGCCAAAATATTCATAATCTACTGATGAATTCCTTGATCATATTTTTTTCTCATTTTTCCGCTTGTCATTTTATTTGAAAATTTCTAAACGGCAGAGACCTTGGCATGATGGACAAGCCAGTTTTGGTGATGGATCTTGCCCATCATCAGAGGAAAAGGTGAAGCAGAGGAAGTTGTTCTGCCTGTGCTATACCTGTTTCCTTCAGTGAGGGGGTGCTTCAGCAATTTAGCCAGATGATGTTGTGAGATATAACAAGGCAAAGGCAAGTGTTGATGGCACATGGGGTCTGGGGTTCCAGAACGGAAACGTGGTGGCAAAAAGAAAACATTCAGTTTCAATTTTCTGCTCATTATGTTTTCAATTATTATTCTCAAGATTCAATACAGAGAGATCATGGCTGAAAGTCATATCCTTGATCCTACATTCAATCAGGTGCATTCACTTCCACTCAGAAAGACGCATCAATTGCTTCCCAGTTCTCCTGTGATATGAGAAACATTCATGGGAGAAATACTCTAATCAAAGGGGAGGGAGCAGACTCTGGGCAGCTAGGTTGTGAAGGGTGCAGGGCTTCTAGGCTGCAGTAGGAGAAGGCACTTGGTTGCACTCCCCAGAGGGTTTGTGTAGCCTTGGGCAACATGAACTTTGAAGACTGGCTCAAGTGACGTGGCGCCTGCACTCAGGATTCCACCTGAGGTCACAGAGTGGCTGCCCGAGAACATGGTGGCTTCTTGGATCCCATGGCAATCAGAGACCATTCCGTTCCTGGCCGCTTCAAGCCCACATTCAAGACAAGCACCTGCGCAGCTGTGAGGATAAGAGGATAGAGGAATGGAGCGGGAGCCAGGTTCTTGTGTTTTTCAAGAAAAGATTCTATCCTTGTTGTTGGTCAACTAGAAACCAGGCTGTAAGTGGTACACAGCCCCGTGGGTGAAAAATCCCTCATTTTCCAGGCAGGACCAGGGTTCCCACTGAAGCCTGACAGCTCGCACTCCACCAGGCCCACGAGGTGGAATTGGCCCACCATTCACACTGACAGCCTGCTCACCTGGCTCTACTGCAGTCTATTGGCCCCCACAATGTCCAGTGGAACAGGCTGGACCGAGGGGTGCCTGAGAAGACGTGGCTCAACAAGATTACCACCAGAACCAGTGGAATTGCATTCCGACCCCACTCCTCTATTACTGGGAATTCCTGCTTTTCTTCAGAGTCAGGAAACTAGCCTAGAGGCCTAGCAGCCACACAGAGAGATGGGTGGTGAGCACTCAGCTCAGTAGAGCATGCAGTGCAGTGCGGGAGCTTAAGTGATCATTGAATAGGGACAAATCACATTCCATCTGTCGGGTTTCTCCTACTAACCTACAAAGTCTGCAAAAGAGACAGCTGGAACATGGAATCTGGGTGTTCCACGTGAAGGTGTTTGGCTGCCCTGGTGGCTCATGAAGAAAGGACGGAGACATTCACTCAGCATGTTGGATGGAGGAAAGGATGGACCTGACAAGAAAGGATAGTAGTTCTGTGCTCACTCCAACAGCCAGGCCCCACCTTCTTGGCTGATACATTACAACTCCTCTGCACCCAAAATTTAGCTGGTGGGATATTTCCAGAGGCACGTCAAACCACCTCTAGATGCAGAAATGTCTTTCCAATCTGCATTCACACAATGTTCGCCTTCTTGACTAGACAAATGCCCCTCGGTCCCAAGAGTCTGTGCCATACTGCTAGGAGTCATCTAAGCAGCCCCGGGAGGGAGCTGCCTACAAGTCCAGGAAAGAAATAAAAACCTGGTGATGGCATGATGAGCACAGTTTCTCAGGGCATAACACCAGCTTTGAACATAGACACTGCTGAAAGTGGAATGGTGCAGAGCTTCCAAACTGAATTTTTAAAAGGGGAGAGTAAGGACATTTGGGGGGCAATAAAAGCTGGAGAGGGTCTTCCTGGAAAACAACTTCAGAGAAGAGACACTATGAAACTCATCATTGTTCATGTTCAACCAAAAAAATTCCTCAACATCTATAGAGCCTCATCATACACTACTAATACACGATGTAGTTATTGTCCATTCATTCTGAATGCAACCGTGAACACCGACCCTAATGTTATTGCAAATACATCAATACCCTTGGAAAGTCCTGTCTCTTCCTGTTGCTCCCAAGGGACAGCCGAGTATATGTATACTGATTCCTATATTTTTCTGGCACAAGAACCATGAGCAAAGGCTTTCCTAACATTATAGCACCTACCCCACGACCTATAATTTAAACCAGCTGATCCTGGATTATGCAAAACTCTCCCTGACTCTCCGAATGAAGAATTCACCACAATCTTAGAAAATTAATCCCCAAAAGGTCTATGAATACTCAAGTGTGAAGACCCTACATCGGTAAAATGTGAATATCCAACCAGAAGTGTTTCCATAATAACTAACATTTTCATA